>NC_054400.1:23040174-23255174 GCF_017976425.1 Toxotes jaculatrix
GTCGTTTCAAGGGCCAAACCGTCACTTAGAGGATGTTAGAGGCTCCGACTGATTAGTAATTGCGTTCTCAGTACAGAGCTTTGTGAAGTTTGTTCGATGGAGATGTTATATTTTCAGATGTAATTGCCACTTCCTTTTTTGGGAACCAAAGTTAATTATCGAGGCTCACTTCGTGACAGGAGATGTCACTGTCAGTGTCAAGGCGCCAGTGGTGACCTTCATGCTGATAGTCCACCCCCCCCCCCCCCCCCACACACACACACACACACACAAACACACACACACACAGTTTCAAGCCTCACTTCGCATGAATGGCTGTGCTGTTGTTGTGTTTTTTACCAGTTAACTGCAATTAGACTTGGGATTGTCAACAATTAATCAGTTGTTCTCCCCTGGAGTTTTTATCCGCTTGCTACTGCTAACAATATGTCCTTCTTAATTACACAGTAATCGGCATAAACAAAGTGTTTATTGTTGTGTAATGAACTGTGGCTCATAGCGAAAAAAAACAAGGAAATGAGACAAAGTGGGAAGCATCTTGGTCACCTTTAAATCACAGTTTTTAGCAGGCTTATAGTGCAGTGTTTAAACAAACCTTGAGCCAATTTCCAGTCATTTTCATTCACAGAATATATTTTATCAAACATTTTAGACTGAGATAAATGTTAATAGCTTATAGTCTCTGTGTATACGATTTTAAGTCCTATCAGTCAGGGTCTATTGAGGGAAACGACTGTAAATGAACGCTTTTCTGACAGTCTAATTCATTTTGATGACAGTCCATAGCATACCCACCTTTTTTTTTTAA
Source organism: Toxotes jaculatrix (assembly GCF_017976425.1). Taxonomy (NCBI): domain Eukaryota; kingdom Metazoa; phylum Chordata; class Actinopteri; family Toxotidae; genus Toxotes; species Toxotes jaculatrix. The sequence goes on from NC_054400.1 coordinate 23,040,983, forward strand.
CATACATGTGACTGGCTTGATGTGACTTCTCTGAACCACTAATGCAAACAGAGGCAGCTGATAATGTCCCAGAGCAACGTCTGAAGATCTTCACGCCTTTGACATCCACCAGCACACCTGCCTCCTTCTCTGCCCATCTTCCCCGCCCTCTCTCCCACTTCTCCCACTTCTCATTCTCTGATCTGCCAGATATAGTCTTCCCCTGTTTTTACAGATACCAATAGCAATGAGAGGCGAGTATTTCGTCAGGCTGCGGTGGTACACATTACATAATTGACGAGAGCGGGGTTGGAGGGGCCCTTTATGCGCAAATCTGCTCAAGGATCTTTTATTCAAAGCAGTAAAGCGTAAAAAAACCAAGAAAACCTCCTCCTCCAGGTTCTGTTGTTCCATCAGGAAGACTGATCCTCCATGTGTTTCATATGATGCTAAGGATAATGGGGTTGAATTCACAATCACACTCCCTGGGGTGGACACACACACACAAACACACCTAAAAGAGTTTTTTTTTTTTTTTTTTAAATCTTTACTCTTGCTTTAATCAATCATCACCTGAATCTTATTCAATCCGTCTAAAACCAAGATTATCCGATATGTTAAAGTGTTAATCATTCACACCTTTACATTTCCTACCATTCATCAAACTGTGCCAGGATTTGTTTTGGGTTGGTGCTATTAATCATTTTGAAAGAAAATGTGTCAGCTTCTTCTTCTTTTTTTTTTTTTTTTAAACCAAGTTTGGATGATTTTATTTTTACTTCCCTTTCAACAGCAGAATATTATGTTCTTTATGTGGAAAATTATGATGACTGATTTCCTGACTTTGCTGACAGTAAATAGTGCATAGAAGAAAAGCAGAAACTCCTTGTTACAAATATTACTACTACCACAACTATTCTTACTTCTGCCACGTCTCGTAATCATAAATAAATGCTCACCTACAGTGGATAAAGCCCTGCTACGAGCCTCAGCTGGCAAGTCTAGTTCAGAATTTTGGTCCTTCAGCTGGCAGAGTAAAAACCTCTGTTTTAGAGGAGAGATCAGTGGACTCAAGCAGCAGCCTGAGATTGTTCAGGTGGTGGCAGATTTCTCACTGTGCCTGAGGTCTTATTAACCCCTCTGCATGAACCACGAACCCCTGCTGAGACGAGAGGCAGGCAGCCTGAGAGCCAGAAAGTTAGAACTGTATATGGCACAGTAGATGCTTGCAAGGACTTCTTCAGTCCCTTTAAAACATTGTATTAGTTTTGATTGTGAGATTGTAGATAGTTGATGGATGAAATGGGCTATCTGACATTACATTGCAACAAGATTTAAAAAACCTAGTTAAGGAAAAATGAATGATCTTCAGTTTGTAACTAGTTCAGTTTCCTTCACTTTTTTGAAAAAATATCGACAGGCTAGTCTTTCACCTTCAGTTTCAGCAATTTAAAAAGATAATGGGTTTCTGCAGGCATTTTCAATGCACGGTGGTTAGCTTAATCAAATGTTGTATGCACCATTGTGGCGTATGATTTTATCCTCAACAGAGACGGAGGTGTCCCTTGTTTGAATTTTTTCTGAAAAAGCTTTTGTTGTGAATAATATCAACTGTTATCAGCTGCAGTCACAAGGTCAGAGAGTACAGTGGGGAGCTTAAACACCGATGCATGAAGCAGGATGTTCCCCACGTTGGCTTTGTAATCTCTGAGTAATCATTAGGTGATGATGCCAAAGCTGTGGTTTATGAGCTGCATTACTGATCACAGTCTGTCTGTAATGAATCTGTAACAAATTAAACTTTCAAAGTAACCCGGTGAAATATGTAAGAAAACCTAAAACTGTGCACAGTCCAAAGAACAAACGAGCCAATCAGTTTCTCCTCCCTATACCCTTCAAACTTCTCAGTGAGCTCTGCTACTTTGTTTTGGCAGGAAATCTTTCCCTCTTTGCCAGGCCATTTTTTTTCTATCACTCGCTCTTTATTTACATCTTGAGAGGCGGTATGCTCTGATGAGGCAGAATCATTTCTTCCTGCCTTAAATTGAATGAGCATTAGCCAAGGTCAGCTCTCCAGGATGAGTGTGCAGAGTTCTAAAACCCAAACCTCTCTTCTTCTTCATGTGACGCAAGTCTGCCTTGTTTGTCTGGACTAATGATGATAGTCTGTAATTTTCTTTTGGAATACTTAATTAGCTGCTGCAATCTGCAAACACATCCTGCACACACCGGATGAGCATTTGCAGTACAATGTGTCTTAGCTCTGCTTTCAGCTGAACAGTTACCTGGAAATGCAGAGTTGTCAGGGGATTCTGTGAGGGTACAGAGCGCTCCAAACCATCTGCTATAATTGCATTTTTTCTGTTTTATTAGGCTGTATAATGTGGAGAAATAGGTGAGAAGAACAATGCAGAAGTAGAGAGAGAATGGATGACATGGAATATGAGTTATATGTCAACAAGAGGCACAGCAATACTCCATCCCCCAGCTGCTGTCCACACATCAGAGCTTGTAGTTGTGTATGGACAGTGGGGCTTCCTTATGGCTCAGTAGGCTGATGTTCATACTATGGTGTACAGAATTGGAGGTCCCAGATTTACATATTCACAACAATATTAACTCAAGACTTCAAAAGAGACAGAACAGCATCAGTTGTTTGGTGGAAACAACCAGTGTATATGTTGTGCACTGAAATGAGGAGAAAAGGCAGACATTGTGTGGTACTGTAGTTCTTCAAAACCACATCAGTCAGAGTGGATTGTTTGGCATACCAAGAGTCTGACTCTTATACTGTATTCTCTTTTCTACCAACAGTGAGTGTTGGTTTCTTTCAAAAGAAAAGGTTGACTTTTTGGGAACTACACTTAATCTGTGCACATATGCACATTTCCTAAAATGTTGAACTGTTCTTCTAACCATGACCGCAGTCTTTCTCTAGTTGAAGGTGTTTTAGTTGCCTAAACCAAATCCTAGTCCTAGAGGTTGCAGATAATTATGATTCATAATTATGAGGCATTTTTAAAATTTGTTATGTATGTTTTGGAAGGTGATGACAAATGGTGGCATCCTGGTGGTAACAGAACTAGATCAAACACATGTGTATTGGCTGTTTTGCCACTTTGGTTGGTGGACTTGTTGAAGATTAACCCACACGCACAGTAGTCCTACATAATTAATGCCTTCACTTACATTTTAATTTTCACATTCACATTTAACATTTCATTTACATTCCCAAACAGGTAATCAGGTTGCTCACTGCAATCACAATGATAGAGCACGTATGGAATGACACATACACAGACCCACACAGACAGTGTCTGCTAATCCACTTGGTCATTTATACATGGCTGCAGCTTTTCTATGTGACTGTGCAGAGGCACTGACAGCAGAGGAAAGGCCTTGATCAGTGTCGCATTCTCCAGACAGTCAGCCCTTCAGTCAGTCAGTCAGCTAGCTAACCCTCACTCTGCATTCATTATTAATCACAGCATTACACTGGGGCACTCACCAAACGATGTGGGTTGAAGGGGAACAAGTCATGATAGAATATGCAATTGTCTGCATAATGCACAGCAGGTGAGGTATCAGGCGCTGATATGCAGCACAAATATTGCATGAGGGTTCTGCAGTTATTACTGTCAAATGATGGTGGAGGAATCAGGGGCAGTGCTGAAGATTGTCAACATGTTCCACAGAACCAAGAGCAGAGAAAACGTATGTGACTGGGTGCTGTGCAAATAAATCTGATTGGATGTGGGTATTGGGAGTATGAAATTCTGTCTGCTTGAGGCATGGCCACTGCCTTTTTTTATGTCTTCATTGACTCACAGTACTGCTTTGTTGAACATGCAAGCTTTTTTAGAACGTCTTGAAATCCACATTGACCCCTCACAGCTGTCCAGTGCAGGGCTTTGAAGCATTGTGACCTCTAATACTTGAGCCGTGTCAGAGTTGGCCATTTACCTCTTTAGCTACAGGAACCCTTGTCTGCCACCCTAAACAATCACAATGTCCAGCTATTCACCTCTGATCAGCTCCATAGAGTCAGCTGGGGTTAAATGCTGTTAATGGAGGGAAGCAGGAGCATTATTTATCCATTTATCATCACTGACCATCATTTTTTTTCATTCCCAAACCAGCTTATTGTGCTGCTGATCTGCCAACCCAGAGGAAACAGTCACTTACAAGAGCATTGCATTATGTTAAGTCGAATAAAATTCATATTAAGCAAAGTGCCACTGTGAGCTGTGACTGTGTGTGTGTCAAGATAATCTCCACTCAGGAGCAATGTAAGGTCTCGTCCAGAATTGGGAGAGAGAGACAGAAAGAGATGAGGTGATAACTAATGCGGCCGGGCTTAGCTTCACCTTTGATGTTTGTACCAGAAATCCAAGGTGCTCAGAGCCGATGTGAACACAGCCAGGAATCCCTGGAGAGGGAGTGATATTCTAATCCCAGAGCCAGCTAAAACCTGGAGAGGAAAGTTGACTTTGTATTGATTTTTATTTCTAACTCACTGTGGGTGTCTTCTGATCATGGTTAATAAAACATTATGTGGTTTCACTTTGTCACTGTTGCATATTTGGCCTGGAGTCGAAGGAGGAGAGATGCATCTGGTAATACTTACCATGTGGAGAACTGCCTGTACATTAAAGGTTAAACCAGTAGTTCATATTTCAGATTGTAAGCATGAATTCATGCAGTTTAAATTCATGAAAGGTCAGCTGGCAATATTTGCTCCTCCAAGTTTTCACAGGGATCTTGTCTCATATTCAGTAAAGACAAACTGTGTTAAAAAATGTCCAAAAATAACCTTTAAGTTGCAGATGAAAATAACAATGCTGCATCAAAAACATTTCACATTTCATCCACTTCACAGACAAATAATCTTTGCTCTCTTCAGTCTGAACCCCGTCTGCATCTGTACATACCAGCTAATATTTGAGACGAACTGTTGATGAACTCAATTTGGGAATTGTATTTTTCTTTAGGAAATGTTCCTCTAGAGCAAAGTGTTGCTTGAAGTATGAGGCAATTTTTTAGGAACCATTACATCCTATTAAGCCCGTCTTAAAATGAAAGTTGGCCTGCAAGGAAGCGTGCGTAAGAGCAGGTTTGATTTCATCATCAGTGACATCTTCAAGGGTGCAGTCGATCCAGAGGTTTTGCTGCCAGGCTTTTGTTTCCTCAACCATCAAAGGCAGCACAGCCTCTGGACAGGTTGGTGTATATGACAGAGTGATTCATCCCATGGTATGAGGCATCAAAACCAATTGCAGTATTCGACACTGGCCTTTTTCTCTCTGTGTGCCTATGATATCTATATTTCTGAGGCAGTGCAGTGTGAATACTAAGGTCAGGCTGGCATATTGGTTTGTTGAAAGTAGTTTTAAAACACCTCCTTTCTGCTGCATTTTTTCAGTGTTTATTGAACATTGACATCCAGCACTTAATGCCATTAAGACAGTTAACGACAGTGGCAGTACTGCTATTATTTCAGGTGTTATGTAGCTGTGTGTCGGCCACAAACAGAAAACAGTAGTGGACCTGAAACTGAGCCCTGTGGCACACCACAAGTGAGATGTGCAGTACAGGATGTTTACTGAATATCTAGCACTACCTAGCTCTTGAGAGCGGTCTATGGTTGAGAGTACAGCACTCTTAGATTACAGTTGTGAACCTGCTGTGAATGTACTGTATACAGTATGTATCTTCACATTACATAAGAGCCCTATATTAACAATGCATGGTCAGCAAGTTGGCTGAATACTTATTATTCACAGCTTTGTTTTTTATCCACAGATCTCCCCTGGCGGACTGAACAAACGAGTCGACTCTAACAGAGCTACGCCTGTCCTCAGTCTACTTGTGGTCTGACGGCACTCACCGACATCAAAGGTACCCCCGCCTCTCTCTCTCTACACCTCCAGCCTCCTTTAATCACTTTGTTCAGCTCATCATTGCAGTAATTACATTTCTACTTTCCTGACAATTTTTTTTTTTTGGTTTGAAACTCCAAGACTTCACTTTCTCTGTTATCTCTCCTCGAGGGAGCTTCACTTCACTTTGTCGCTGAGGTGCCTTGTATGATTTTTATTTCAGTACATTCAAGAGCTTTTTCCTCCAGGAAATGTGCTCTCATTTCAGTAATTTACACAGTTGAATCGGCTGAGGTAAATGTCAGTTGAAAAGCAGTTTTAGTTGTCTTCACAGATTTTAGTGTGTTTTTCGAAAGGAGAGAGAGAGTTTCAAGAGTTTGTTCTGGTCCAGTTTCTAAAGACTCAATTGTGTAATTGAGTGTTTGAAGTCTATCACGTGTAGTTAGATACAACCTGAGACACTTAATTGCAATGTGGATGTCTTATGTGCTGCAAAAAAAGACTTGCTCTTTTCCTCAGAAACTTGGAGACTCTTTTTTTGCCTTTTCTCTCTTCAAGAAGTAGGACAGAGTGTAATTGGGCTAATTGAAACACTGACTGATGTTCACCTGCATCAAAGCTTTGTTCATTGCTTTTAGTGTGTTCAAAGTAACCTTTTTATGGTTTCTTTGATAGTTTTTCTTGGCCTCACAATCAAGAACTGACTATTATCTCCTGAATGTGTAGATGCTTCTTGACGCTGAACCTCGACCTCCTTTCTGCTGACTACATATAAAGTAGGACCTGAAGCTTATCCTATTGACTCTATTCACAAATAGGAGTAAAGCCTCATAATGCATTGTATTGTTAAAATGTGGAATGAAACATTTAAAATAGATCACTCATATGTGCCACATACATTATTCTGTATATTATTTCTGTTGTGATAAAGTATATGAGTCTATAAGTCTTAATGAACTGTTCTGTCCCTTTAAACATAATAACAAAGGCATCCATTTGCATTAAACACACGTGTGTAGTTCCATGTGTGTGTTTGTCTGTATTTTCTGGCCTGAATCCTCCATATAACAAGAAGGTTCAAAGAAAAAGGATGAAATAAAATATGGATGGTAAACAACAGCTGCATTTCTTTTCATCTAGCTGTGAAAGTGATCAGCCATGGACTCCACGCACTTCGCTAAGCTTTGCTTATCCTGGCATCACTCAGCAATACCCCTCTGGGCATTAACACTCACTTAAATGTTCCTCAAAGCAACAACGACTGGAATCCTAAATTGGAGCGAGAATCATTTATGGTGACAGTGCATTTCTTTTTTTAATGTTCTGTTGCAGCTTTTTAAAACTGTAGTCATTTACTCTATCAGCACAGTGCTACATATTAGAATTCCAGGTTATTTATATGAAATGGCTTACCATTCATTAAGTGGTAGCCTACTCGAATATGGTAATTTTACCTAATACTCTGTGCTAAAGCTGCCATCAATTGTGCCTTGTGTTTTATTTTGTTTAAAAAAAAAAGTAGTTAAGTGATTACACATGGCGTTCTTTCAAAGACAGCTGAGGGCTTGGCTTTGCTTTGCTTCAGGTACACTCCTAAAACCATTTTGTTGAAAAATGGAAACACTTATGTGATTATGTGCAACTGTCATGTCTGGCATCCAATGATGAATAAAAGCTTTGTTTTTCTGCACAAGTAGGACTAATTCAGACTGACTTTCATGGCCATGAGTAGTGTTTTTGAAGAGACACAAATTTCTTCAAACTCTTCTGTTGGTGAGCAGAAATTTCCAACACAGCAGATTGTCATTATGATGAATCACTTACCTGTCAGTCACTCGCCATAAGAACTTAAACATATTGGACAGCTCAGCTAAGAAGAAAAAATCTCTTAAGAACCTGAAATTAGTGGCTCTGAAATTACAGTTAAAGGTGGAGTGATACCACCTAATGTCGCCAATTTGTTTTCAGACTATATGAATGTATTATCAGCGGAAAAAGCACACACACACACACACACACACACACACACACACACACACACACACACACACACACACACACACACACACAGTAGGAGGAGCAGGTGTTTTTAAGTACCCAATTGTGCCAGTGAGAGCTGCATCCTCAGATGGGTTTAGACAAAGAATTAATTTGAGCTGCAATTACATCCTCTAGAAAGGGGAAAATTGGTGGTGAGGGGGGACGAAGGACCCCACCACCCACCTATTCCCTGATCAGGTGAATGTTTCTAACTTAATATCAGGCACTGATGGTCACACTCAATTATCCTCATCCTTTACCCCCCCCCCCCCCCCCCCTTAATAACCCCCCAATCCAAACCCCTCAAGACATGCACCACATGCTGCTCCTGCTCTGAGTGGCCTCCTCAGTAGCTACAGATCTCATTTGTCTGTGGTCTGATTTCTATAATAAGTTTTTAAAAATATTATACATAAGTTTAGGAAAATAGTCTGATTTGCTTTCCTGCTTAGAGAGCATTCATGTCGATCCATGTCTGCCTAAATAGGCAAAAGGGAGTAAAAGCCATCTTAACTCTGTCTGAAGGTAACAAAGTAAATGTACTAGCACCTCTGAAGCTCACTATGGGTTACACAAACAAGATGACAAGATGTGACATGTTAATTAGTCAGTTTTAGAGGTGCTTGTTGGCAAATTTTGTTACCTTTCAGATGGAGCCAGGCTATCACTGTTTAGGCCATGTTAGCTAAGCTAACCGACTGATGGTGATATCTTAATGTTTAGCATATAGACAAAAGAGTGGTGTCAATCTAACTCACGGCAAGAAGGGAAATTAGCACATTTCCCAAGTTGTTAGAGAGAGAATTATGGCTTTAAAATTATTGTGATTATTGAGAAGTACATTATGGCTTTCTCCACAGGGTATCACCTCATTTGACTCTCTTTAAACTCACAAAACACCCATAGGCTGCAAAGCATGAAAGCAGTTAGCAGTAAGTCCTCAACAGTTCTTTTTTACAAATGCAGGGTGGTCTTGTGGCCAAAGCTGCACTTGGCAGCTTTCCATATCAGTAGTTTCAAATAGCAGCGAGAGGAAACTGCCAGAATACAACATCACCAGCCATAAATCCTGTTGTATCATGTCAGTCGCACAGCACACTCATACCAACTGTGCCAGTTTGTGATGCTTTTCACTAGAGGAAACCAAAGGAATAAGAAAGACAAAAGATCAAATCATGTCATTCTGGCTTGTTCTGGTCAGAGTTTGTGCATGCTGCTCAGGGCAAAACTGTTTCCACACACACAAAACAGGAATTTCAGCTTGGCAATGAGGGAATCACCAAGGCTTCAGTTTAGCCAGAAAGGATATTCTTCTCCCTTGAAGCCCTATTTTTGTGATTTAGTTGTAGTGTCATATAGTCAGATAACCAGACCTCTAGCTGCTCGCTCATTTAATGCTGTTCTTGGGAATAACATCAGTTAAATTCCTTTTACTACAGAGAGGGGTTTGATGGCAGAGGGTCTTGTCATTGGAAGATTTGTTTTAGGGCAGTCCGACGGACCTGATGAATAAGGTGCCAAGGATTTATTCCAGGATTTTCCAGCAAGCCTTTGAAGTGAGCGACTGCTGCATCTCATCTGCCGATCCACACTCAAAAATCGTGGCTACGTGCGTGTGGATATATTTATTACGGGGCTATTTTTAGAACTGAGGGTTAGTGCTTTTATCCTTGAGGAAAAGCCTTGCAACAGCACAAGTGAAGCTTGTAGTGAGGTGCTGCATTAACTCCACACTTGGAATATGAGCCTGTTTTTTTCCTTTTAATTAAAGATGTTTACGCCTTATGAATAGTCAAATCTAACACGCTTCCCTTTGTGGAATTGATTGAACATTTTTCATTGTTTTTAATATCTCCTCTTTGATTAGTCATCATCTCCTTGACTCATAAATTTTCAATAGTGGCATCCACACATGACACTCATGCCCTTGGAGTTCTTTGACATGTTTCCATCACATAGTAGTAGGAACTAACTAGGGCGTGTGTAAATGAGGATGGGGTTAAATGTGCAGACTTTGGCTGTGTTTTTATCCCCTGTGACCCAGGCCATTAGCAAACATCTGCTGAACCAAAGCTTTAAAAAAAAAGAAAAAAACTAGGGCTGTCATGGTGGCAGAGGGGAATTCTTCAGATGCCCCTCCCTGTGCATTCTGGGCTATTTTAAGTAGGCCCAGAAGTTGGTGTTTAATGATAAGCTGTGGGGCGTAGCTGACATGCCTGCCATATTATTCCCTTTATGACTCAGGAAGCAATGGCTTCGTTGCCCCCCAACCCTTTAGGGGTGTGAGTCATTACAGTCCATCATCAAGTATGTCCAATCAACATTGCTGTCAGTTATCTCAAGTACTGGATAGCTTTTAAAATTGACAAGGATACTATTTTTGCAAGGAGTCATTACCCAGCACTGTTTCCATTTTGAAATTGAAACTGCAAACTCGCCAGTGACGAATATTTTACTGAGAACAGTGTTTCAAAATGGTAGACTCCTGAGTTGAAAACGAAAAAACTGGCTAAGTAATGAGAGACCTTGTTCCCACATAGGAGGAAAGAAATAAAAGGAACCTTTTCTTTCATTCACATGGATATGGAGTTTATCTTTGAAAACACGGGCTCCTCGACGTGTATTTCTTTGTGAGGAAGAGTGAAGGAAGAGTCGTGTCAGACGAGACTTCACTCCAGATAAATAAATGATCAGCACGCAACAAACATCAAAGAGAGACTGTGCGCTTCAAAGGGAATAAGGGCCTCACACTCACCAGGTTCTATATATATATATATATATTTATATATAATGAATCCAGTTTATGCGCACAGGCACACACTGATACACACTGTTTCTGTAATCCGACCTGTTTGAGATTCTAATTGTTGCATCTGCATTGATCATCCCCTGCTGAGCCAAACCACCCCTCCTCAATCTTTGTTTGTTTCCGTGGCAAGATCAGCTACAAAATACATAGAATAATAATGCGCCTTTGGTTTCAGTGTTTTAGCTTTTGTAAAGCCCCTTCTCGTTTAACCCTCTGTTGCCTAAATAAGCACTCACCTTACATCTCTGTTTTAAATCCCTTATTTCTAATCACACTATCTAAGACATTGTGTACACATTCATCTCACTGCAGTGTATGTTTGTGATGCTGACTTGCCTAGGATGATATCATAATGGACATGTTGTCTGCTGGATTGTTTTGTGATTTTTCTTCAGCTGATTGCTTGACAAACATCTTTCACCCTCTCTCTCTGTAACAGTCCAGTCCAAGGCCAGAACATTATCTCACTTCCACATACCAAAGGACACATGGTTTGTGCTGTAGCCATGAAAAGCGCTGTTTGTCAAATGTTATAAAGACCAAATGTTTTGTATAACAGACTTTGCTTGATTAGTCTGGTTTTAATGTTGTGGCTAATTGGAGTATACCCTGCTTTTTACACATTAACTAACTTCCCTGATGTACACTATATAAAACAAGACAGTCTGACCCAGTGTGCTAGCATTTGCAGTGCTAGTGCAGTAAGTGGTGTATCCTTTATTTGAAGAGGTAAAAAAATGAGCGTGGTTGTCAGGGTGGTGGATGAGTGTGTAGTGCAGCAACCTTTCAGACTGTGGAGTTTGTGTCCCATCAATGAATAAGTGCTTTTCTTTAACTCTAACCATAACTGGCTCCTAACCTTAACCAAGTGTTGGCTCCATACCTTAACACTAGTGTATTTTCCATTACAAAGCATATAACCAACAGACCATTTCCCAATCCATAACCATGCTGTGGTTGTCATGCACAGATATTGGAGAAAGATAGTAATTTAGCAAAATGCCCTCATCATTTCCACTGATGCCATTAATCAAATGACTACTACTCAACTAACACCCAGTGAACTTGGGCATTTTTGAGATTCTTGGGGTCCGGGGCCTCCTGGGCAGCTGCCCAATATACAGTGCTGATGGGCCTACAAAACAGATGTGTACCTTGATTAATGAAGGCTTATAAAAACGGTAAAATAGTATACTACTGAAGGAAATCCAAAGACATATGGTGAACAAACTAAGGATGTTTATTTTGAAATGTATGCTCAGTAGATGATACTGTGCCAATTTTCACTTTTATTTTTCATTGTTTCATTGTTTCATTAAATTTGGGTTTATCATAAAGTCAAATACAGCCCAGGCAGACAAACCATATGCTGTTTGTTGCATTCATTTCTCTTTTAACTTGTGGCTTTTTCTCTGTCTTCCCTTTGTTTTTCTTTCCCTTTTCCCCCAGCTCTCCGTTCTTCTTGCTGTCTCATCCCTCTGCTTCTCTCAGAGTGGGGGATGTCTGTTTTCTAACGCCTCTCAGCCTGCTTATCTACTTGGTCTGTATTGCAGTGGATTGGTATTTCCAACCCCATTTGTTATTGTGCCGTCAACCTCCTTGATATCATGCCACCATCAGTTATGGATATCAGGGTGTGTGTGACAGTGATTCGCACGGCGGCTTGCAACTGTTATCTGGAAATCATGATTGTTTATGATAGTGTGAGTGTGTGTGTGCGTGTGTGTGTGTGTGATACCAGGCCTAGGTGTCTGTATGGATGGCTGTGGGAAGCTTGCATGTGTTGGATTTGTGCCTGCAACAGTGCTTGTGTGTCAGAATGCATTACGGCTCTGTGCATGACTATATCCAATGACAGTGCCATTCCTCCATGCTGGCTGTGATTGTTCATTTGTAGGGATGTGATCATTCCTTTACACCTTTTGGATGTGAAGAAACAAGAGTCTTTGTTTTTGTTGCTGTGCACTGTGCTGTTTCATTCCCTTTGTTGTGCTTGGAATTGGTGGATCATGTTTTCAGTTCACAGTGCTGGTGTTCCAGCAAAACTCTATTGACTTTTATCTGTGGTGCCATGATTGTCTTAATTACACGAAAGGCTCAAACTTCTCAGAGCAAAGTCATAATTAGCACCCAGCAGAGCACCCTCATTATTGTCTTTGTTACGCTGGGCTTGTAATATCATAGACTTCCCCATGCAGTCATCCTTTGTGGGACGAATTTCAGCTTGTCCCTTCGGGGTGCTGGCTCAAGAAACCAGTCTAAATTAAACTACTTTGATTATAACAGATAGACTCTCCATACTTTGACCTAACCTCCCCAGCCATCCAGCCAGCCATTCTAATTGTTCCATTTTAATGTGTCATGTTGGTCTTTCGTTCATGATGATCATTTAAAGCTTGTGCTGTATGCCAAATCATCAATGTCCCATCAATGTATCTTGGCCAATAATTAAGTCTTGTATTTGACTCTGAATTTGAGGCATGCGTCAGCCTGTTGATGCCGCTCTCCCAGCTTGTTGGGTCTGGGTGTCTTTAATGACCTGGTGCCCCCTCCTCCCTCCTTCTCTTCCCTCCCTTCCCAACTTGGAAGATCTGTACAACTGTGACCAACACTGGACATGGAGGACTATGATGTTCGCTCAGCCGCCAGCATCCTGGCTTCAGTGAAAGAACAGGAGGCACGTTTTGAGCAGCTGACCCGAGCCCTTGAGGAGGAGCGCCGCAACGTCACCCTGCAGCTAGAGCGTGCCAACCTGCCTCCCAACCCCACTACCAGCCAGCCTCTGGCATGGCAGCAGGTGGTGATGCAGGTAAATGATGCCAATGTGCTGGCCAACCACCGCTTGTCTTTTTCAACCACCAACTTGACCTGCCATGTGTCTGCCTCCCTGCCTACCTCTCTAAAGTGACATTTGCCTCTCCTGCTCCCTCTTTCCATCTGAGCAAACTCATTCCATCGTCATGTTTGCTCACGGTCATTGCTTTTCATCACTGGTGGAACTCAATAATCTCTCTGTTCAATTTCCCTGTAATTTGGGACACTTGTTCCCATTGTCTGAACCCACTGTCCTGGATGTTGTGCAATAATCTGCTCTGTGATGACTCATCTTTAAAAGCAAGCTGATGAGATTCAACCTCTCATTCTGTCTTCCTTCACCTCCCTCCTTCTACGCCACCGCTTGCCATCCAATCCCATCTCCTTTCGCCCACTGGTCTTTGATATTGTCTGGTGGTGCTGCTGATTGGATGTGGCCTTTCGCCCAGCTCTGGCCAGCGTCTGGGGGATATTAGAGTCCTGGCTGGGCCTCCTGTCAATGCTGGCTGACTCTGCAGGAGCAGGAAATGTAAGATGTAGAAATGAGACAGCTGTAATCTCCTAAAAATGTCAGCAGTCACAACAACCCATTGATTTACAAACTTCAAATTGTTAGCGGCAGAGGGGAAATGTTACAGTTAACACTACCTCTGTTAGTAACTCCCAAGGTCAGGCAACACAACATCTTATTATTTGGGTTATTTTCAGTCTTTGAAGGGCTGACTGATGCATGTGTTGCTGTTGTGTTGATATTCTCATTGCGCTTTCTCCTCTTTTTACTCGTGGGTGTGATGGCTGCTTTGAAGAAACCCTTTCAGACTGTGCACATGTTTCACTAACTAGGATTTGAAAGCACAATTGGGCGATGTAGCATCTGTAGCACTTAGATACATCACCTTTAATCATGGTAAAGGAGGCAGTCTCATGTATTATTGATATAACAAGACCTGAAGAGATAAAACTGCTTTGCCTACATTTGCTTGTGGTTATATTTGACTGCAGGCAAATACAACTGCAGTCGGTGTTAACAATCAGTGTCAGTGTTCATTTTTAAAGGGCTTGCTGCCAATTTGGCCTCATGAAGGGAAAATGAAGAGGATGCAGGAAAAGTATGGTACGGTAAAGTAAACTTGTCATCCCCTCACCCACCATAGGATCCTGCTATGTAGTGCCTTTGTGTGTGTGTGTGTGTGTGTGTGTAAAAGAATAAGAGAAATACCCTCCCCTCCTCATAAACTGGTCAATGATTTACTGGACAGTGCTTAACATGACAGGCAGTGAATTAACCGGCTTTCTGGCACTATCACTCACAGATCTGACTCACAGATAAGTGTGTGTGTGTGTGTGTGTCTGTGTGTCTGCGTGTGTGTGTGTGTGTATACTGCACCGTTAGACCCACTCCATTCACACGAGGTGGTGTGAGCAATGAGGAATGCATCAGGTTGTTCTCCTTCCCTCCATCTCCTCTTTGCTTAGTTTCCTCACACGCAATCCCAAGGCTGCATGATGGATTAAAATGGAGCATGGATCAGCAAGTTAGGACTCAGATTCACAACCCCAGGACCAGACTCAATGAGGCCCAGCATTGTTTAAAGTTGGGATCACAAAAGAAAGAAGTGGACCAAGTCTGATTAATGAAATCAGATGCAAGTAGACACCTACTGAGAGTGAAGCTACTGATCTAAAAAGCACTCTGCTACACGGTGCTCACCTTGGAACAGTTAGAGTCTAATCATCAGCGGGCAGCTAATACTTTTATTTGCCTTCATCATTTGAGAGCGATGCGGGTTACTTCCCCACATCAGCACTGCTCTGTATGATTGGTCACTTCAAACAGTGCACAGAGATGCTCGGCGCTGCTCAACCCCAGTTTGTTGATTTTAACCCAGCAGGCTCTTCTGTCCAGTGCAGGCTGGATGTGGAGTGAGGCATGGCCCTGGACAGCAGCCAAATGACTCAAATAAATCATACAGTGATGGTTTGACAGTGTTATGTGGAAATATAGCAGTCATTTCCTCCTCAAATTTAAAGTCAAGAAGATTTGTAGCCTAGACGTAGAGTTTGGTGGCAAATCTTTTGGCTAATGTTCATGTGAACATAAAAATTTTGCATAATAGGGAAGAGTGTTTAGCCACTCCAGCAGTGTTTCTCTAGGGCTGACAGTATAGGCTGGCCAGTACAGGATTTTTTAAAATCTAAACTCTTAAATTGACATTTAAGAGTTTTAAAACTGATAATGATATATCAGCTTGTATAAATTTTCTTTAGCCTACACCATCTGTAATGTAAAAAACATTTTTGGTAAGTTTTCTTAATGTCAGCATGGTAGCACTGTGAGCATATTTGCATACTGAAATTAGCATTTAGCTCAAGGTACCACTGTGCCTTGATACAGCCTCACAGAACCATTAGTGTGGCTGTGTAGACTCATGGCCTTGTTGAACCAAAAAGAAAATTTGGGAGTAAAGTTGAAACTTTTCAAGAATTTAAATGTTATGTTTGTTGGCTAAAGATACTACATACTGCTCTCAGTTTTCTATGATCAAAATCTCTCCTACAGAGAGTGGAGAGAAAATAAAAGTCCCAACACAAGTATCTCTGCTTAGCTGGAGTGCACATGACTGAATTACGATTTAAGAATATTATGATTCAACATTTTGGCCCTGCATGAGGTTGACACAAGGTATAAAAAATTAGATCACTACAAGACACTTTAACCATTGTATAGGAACAATGAATGTGCGAGAGGTACTTGTAAACATCGCTGGCCTACTTTCTAAGACCTCAGTAATTGAATTCTGATCCCCATTCACTTCAATATAACACTTTATGAATGAAAGAGAATGAGAGTGTTTATTCTGCTCTCTCCTGTGAGCAGAATCAGAACAATGCTGCTGGACTCTCCACTAGTTTTCCTGATGAAATTATCAGTAGAGATTCAGTGACACGGACCTTACAATCCACATTCATTGACAGCCCCAACATGTGACCACTAACATGCTAAGCTCATACCCTTTCTTCATTTGATATCACGTTTCCCTCTGGTAATTGATTTTTGCCTGAAGGAGTATTATCGCCAAGGCTCTGAAAGGTCAAGTGGTGCGTGGTGACAGTTCAATGTGTGGAGAAAGGCAGACAGCACTCAGACAACCACGTCTGTCTGGAGCTAAGGGAGAAGGTGACCTCATTTCATATACACCAGACGCCTAATCTATCCACTCACGGCCGTTGCCCAGCACATGCATAGATCCCATCTTGTGGAGCATACAATCACCCAGCTTCACTGAAAGGGAAACGGGATAATTTCTCGCACTGTGGATATCATAAACCGTTGGTGTTTGGTATTCAGATGCTATATTCAGCGGGCTTCTAGCATTTCAGAGGCATACCATCCCTTGTGCAAATGTTGTGGGAAGTTTTCAAAGGCTTGTAAGCTTTAGAGAGAGGGAACAGTGCAGCCTTTGATCTGTGCTTCTGTCTGTGGTGAAGATGTACAGGCCCCGGCCCTGCAATGGCACCACAGTACTCAACCAACAATCGCTTCAGCCACCCTCCACCCACTTTCATCCCCACAGCCCCCCAGCCCTGTCTAGGCACAATGGATACAAAGGGCTGAGGGTGCTATAGCGACAGAAGATCTATCCTTCCACTGGCAGGGCCCGGGAGCTCCTGTACCCTCGTAAATCACCTGCCTAACAATGAGCCTTAGTTCACCCCCTCCCTTCCTCTGTCTTCCCCTGTCTTCTTTCCTCGCTGTGCCATCAAGAAACTTCTCGCCTCCCATAAACACCCTAATTACCTTGGTGTGAAAGTGCCTCCTTTGTTTATTTTTGTATACCACACCGTTCCCGTTGTCCTCCTACACTTATTTCCTCTCATTTTATAGTTTCATGTAGCAGCCTGCAGAGAAGTCACTTTTAAATTTGCATAATGTTGCTGTCTGTTTTCCATGTGTCTATATGGAATACCTAAACATGTGTCACAACAGTTTGAAGTTTACTTGATCTAGTGGCGGTGGCAGTCTTGAGCTGCAAATGTTTCCACTCACATTTTTAAATAACATTTAGAGACAGATGCAAATGAGACAAGTAGAGTAGCAGTACTGTAGTTAAGGTGGAAGGGTGGATTGTCCAGTGGTCTCAGTGTTGAATCTGTAATTCCTCCTTATAGCACGTTCCCAAAGGTCCCCAATTCGCAAGATGCCATTATCTCAGCAACTGTTAGATGGGTTGATGTGACAGTTCAGTCACTGTGAAGGGGCACCCTTGTTACAGGAGTTTGAGAACCAGAGGTCTAAATGATTCTAAAGTAAATGTGATCCATTTACAAAATTAATAAATGTATAATGCGTTTGTATAGCGAAGACTTCTTCCTACTGAATTGCTCAGCCTTAAGTAAAAATGCAGAGTGGAGTCGAGTTTGAGGTGATGGCCCGTGAATCACACTGCTAACTGCTCGAGGAGGCGGGGGGCGCAAATCCTTTTTGTGTCTCAGCTCAGTACAGGGGCTGACACGGAAGGACAGGGGTTTTTACTCAAGGCTGGGGTTGTGCATATTACTCTTGTTCAGATGAAGGGGAAGAGAGAGGTTTGAAGGGAAAGCAGCAGAAAAAACCTTTTGTACTGCAGGCTATTTATATTCCCCTGAGGCGGCTCAAACCTTCATCCTTCAAATCAGCCCCAACACTGGTGGACTTAATGCCTGTCCTGGTGCACCTCCCTGCCATTTGATCACAATCCATTAAACCATTATGCTCACTAAAAGCACTAAGAGGGGTATCTGAAAACTGCTCCCGTTTCCTTTACTCTCTTTACTTGCACAGGTGAACAGACAGGCTAAATATCTTTGAAGGGCACTGCCTCAGTCTGAAAGTTTTTGGAGAGAGTGGAAGGCTGCGTACCTACTTGAAGATGACAGTGGCAGCCTGAACAGATTATTGAGCTTTGCTGTTAAGTTCAGAGACTAAACTGTGTTGCCCATGTGTTTAAAATAAAGCCCCTCGACTTCATGGGACACCAATGCCACATGAGGAATGTGACCTCACCCTTCACAGTGTCCAGAAGAATAATCAAACAAGGATGAACGCTGACCCCCTTCCACTGAAAAAAAAAAAAAAAAGCTAAATTGAAAACAGTTTTAAGGACTTTGTTGTAGGGCTGGAGGTGTTCTTCAAAGCCTTGATTTAATTATCCTTATGAGTTTAACATACTGGTGCGACATTTTTACGACATGACTTACAAGCATGTAAATAGTCAGCAAATGAGGATCAGAAGCAGCACCGAGCCTTGTTTTGGGAGGAGTAAATTTGCACTTTATTGGACAGAGTATTCCTTAAGACTACAAATGGCAAAGGAGGCTAAGAGCTAAACATTTCTTTTCAATGTCACCCCAGAGAGTTCTTTAATAAAGGTTTCTACAATGTGAATATTCAGGTCCATTGCCAAGTAAATCAAATCAAAGACTTTCAGCTTGACTCTCCACAGTGCAAACTGTGTCTTTCAATTTATTGCTGCTCAGCAAATGCATGTGATCATGTAAACTGAACTTGGGATCTAATGTTAATTTAAAAAATAAAAATGGATTTTTATTAAAAGTGCTTAGATGCCAGAGTTGCACTCACATTTTCTGTGCACAAACTCATTTAGCAGACAAATCAGTTAAAGAAGTCTGAAATAATCCCCTGAAGACTCACAAACTGAACAGCACATGAATGAAGTCAGAAGGGGAGGCCTTAACTCTCAGGTGGGTGCTTTACCTGGAATTAGTCTAAAGTCTGTTTAATACTAATAGAAGAAAACCTTGGTATTTGCTTGTAAATCATCACTCTTGCACCTGAGCACATCAGTGTGGTTATCAACATGTGAATCCTTGGTAACAAGGGTATATGTGCTGCGACAGTAGTCTACAGCTGGTAAACCATCAGATTATAGCAATAAAGTCAGAACCACAAATATATCTGTTGACTTTGCAGTCTGGCTGACTGACTACATGGGTTCTGGCATTGCCTCAGGGTGAGACACACTACATAGCTGCACAGACTGTGAAAAGACTGGACATCACAGAGTTTGGAATTTGCAGACCTTTGCTTTTTTGTGTCGCAGAGTTGCACATACACACACACACTTGGTCTAAAAATCATGTAATTTATCTTAAGTTGAAGCCAGGCTGTGAGGCCCTCTATATGTTAGTGGATTTGAAAAGGGTGAAGTGGAAAGAGGTTGGGCTTGGTATGTGAATCGTCTCACACAGAGTGTCTGAGAGTGATGCTTTCTGTGTAGAGGATGATGGTAATAGAGCAGGAATGTGTGAAAAATGGGCACTGTTCAAGACAGTTTTCTTTCTCCAAGGGCCTCATTCAAGCTGATCATTATATGCTGAATGAGGGCATATATACCAAACACATATTCCATGTATAGAAAAATCACAAATGCAGGAAGCTTTGATCACTTGAGAAGTCAGTTGAAACCCACTAATAAACTGTGGATCCTAAGCCAACATGTAAACATAGAGTGAAGCATATGAGAAAAGGATTTTTACCTCTAACTGGAAATGTATATTTCACCAGTTAGCTAGACCTCTTGTCTACAAGGAAGCTCAGAGATAAGAGGGGGTTTTCATTAAATTTGGAAGAAAGGAAGGTATTAGGCCATGGTGCAACTGATTATCATTTTTAGACATACACGAGAACAACCAATAGAGAGACTCTATTATAGATTCAAGCGGTAGGTTCTCCTAAATTGAAGGTGAAGGGAAAAAATGTTTTAGTGTGTAAAAGTTGATGATTTGCTGCATGTCAGCCTCAAATTGGTTCAAATGCTGTTGTTTGTGCCTCATTCAGTGGCCCAATTACACATGACAAGATGGAAAACTAGGAAAAGCCTAATCCTGTTATAGTTGTATTTCAAATCTTGCAGTGCAGTTACAGTATTGTGACATAAAAACAGAAAATAGAACCTTTTGATCTGAAGTGATGTCATTTAAACAGAGCTTTATTTTCCTAAATGAAGGGAAAATTGCCTTTTTGCAAGACAAAAGCCCCCAATAGATTGGACTCTAATCCTGTGCATCGCTGAGTAGCCATTTTTCAAGGGGAAAATAAAACATGATAGTAAAAGTCATTAGATAAGGTTTTTTTTAGCTAGCTGCGCCATTGTTGGAATAAACAGCAGTCAGCCTGTAGCAGAGCAGATCATTCTGCATCTGTACACTCTCACACATACATTATTTTTGTTATCAGGCCCCCACACTGTCCAGTGACTGTTGTAAAGAATTCAGATCATTTTACGTGGTTTTTTTTTTTTTTTTTTTCAGACCTGCTTTGTATACAGTGAGATATGAGGTTGAACTTACTTTGTTAGAATTTGAAGCTTCCAAAGAAATGTATTCTTGGCAAAGTGGAAAAGCTTTTCAAAATTAGATGTCATTAAAGTCTCCTTTGAAACTAGAGATTACAAAAACATTTTTTCGTAATGAAATGCCATATATATTTTCAGTCTCCCTCTCTCTGTGTCTACTTTCTGTATGTGCTTTTGCACCTCTGTCTTGCTCGCTGTTTTTCTCTGCATCTGGTGTCTTGAGTTGAAGCAAAAAACACAATTTTAACAGATGCAGCTTCATTGGAGGTGCCTGGCTGTCAAAGCGCGCCTTGTTGCCGCACATTAACCTTTCTACCATCTGTTTCACACCGTATGCCCTGACAGAGTAAGGCTGACTTCAGGAGCTTTGATTACAACTCCTGGATTATTCATACACCCTTGTACATTTATTTTACAAGGCCCAGGCGTGGGTTGGCTAGACTCAAGAGAACAGAGCTTTTAGTAGCAGGAATTCCTGGAAACAATATCTATCACCAACGTGTGATGTTGAAGATATTACAGGAAAAATGAAATATTCAATTTATTTTTGAAGATATTTAGTTCACCTCAACCTGTCGTGTCAGTTTTTACCCCTGCTGTCATTTTTCTGCATTTTCCAGAACAGGATGCTTATTGATAACTCAGTACAGCAGTGTCTTTTAGTGGTCCGTATACAAAAAGAGCAACAGCATTTTCCAGCAATGTTAGCAACATGGTTCCTGGAATGCTCCCCATTCATCTCCAGCTTTGGTCCAGACTCAAATATCTCAATAACTGTGGATTACCATGAAATTTGGTAGAGATATCATGGGAGCCCAGAGACGGAAACTCCACCAAGAGGTTGACTTGTGTTATTATGATTCACATGTCTGATATGTAGTGGATGGATTTGACAAAATTTGGTGCAGATATTCATGTTCTCGTCAGGATGAATTGTAATCACCTTGGTGATGCCCTGACTTGTCATCTCGCAGTATCATCATATCAAAAATTCAAATTTGCAACCAGTCAGTACTTTGGTTTATCACCAAATACCTGCAAAAGTAATAATATTCCCATCAGCCTCAGCTGCACCTTATGTTTGGCAGGATAGCATTCTAAAACAAGTAGGTGAACAATGGAAAACATGTTATCACACTGACCTTGGCATTTAGCTCAAAGCACCACTGTGCCTGAGTACAGCATCACAGATCCGCTAGAGTAGACTTATAGTTTTGTTTAAGTCTGGATAACACAGAAATTTGACAGATGTTCCTTAAAACAATAAACACAACATTCAAGTGGTCGCATGCAAAGCACACACATACAGGTTTATGAGAAAATAAAGAGTAATGCTTCTTTTCTCATCCACTCCCATGAGTATTTGAGAGCTCTTAATGGATTTTTAAACAAGGTTATAAAACTCACTCAGCGCTTAAATGGCTTCAATGGAATGTGATATTGCAAATCATGTAAGAGAAAGAAATGCGCCACAGCTGAAGTTACAAGTTTGTTTTTTTTTTTTTTTAGAAAACCACTTTTTGAAGGTAATGTTGGTCGGACGGATTCTTATTCGTATTGTTGAAAGTAAATAGATCTAAATGTAATGGTGCATGGTGGGCCAGGTCTTTCATTAGGAACAAATGGAGCAGTAACATTCAGGGGGATGAAACAGCACTGCCAAGCTTGTGGAATGCAAAACCTCAGCCATATCCCCTCCGTTTGGGATTTCTCCTTCCTCTGTTTTCTCTTTTTAGTCCAGTCATCCTTTTTCTCCCTCCTGTGCGTTCAGACTTCTCTCAAAGTTGTCCTTAGTTAAGCTCCCATCTGCATTATTAGATTAGCATTCCTTCTCAGTCTTGGTCACAGTCATAGATATTTGAATGTGAATTCTTTCACGTATGTCCCACCCCTCCCTTATATCAAGTGCAGTGAGAGGAATGGGACAAAGAGCTGGAGAAAAGGAGCTGTGTGTGTGTGTCTGTGTGTAGGGTGTAAAAATGTGCAGAGTATGGGGTGCCTTCGCTTCAGGGGCAACTTTTGTTTTGTGTGTGAGCCCCTGTCCCCCCCCTCCTCTTTTTCCTCGTCTCTCTGTCTATGCCAACAAGGAGGAGGGGCTGACGGGCTGACAGACAGACGCAGCTGGAGTGCATAGAGGGAGCTGGTCCCACCCCACTAAGATGCCAGAGATAGAGTGAGAGACATAGACTCAATGAGAGAGAGAGAGAGAAAGCGAGAGAGAGAGAGAGAGAGAGAGAGAGAGAGAGAGAGAGAGAGAGAGAGAGAGAGAGGAGAGAGAGAGAGAGAGAGAGAGCGCTTCTACACAGCTCCTGCTGCCTGTCTGGGAACCCTCCTTTCTATTAACACACCTCCTCTTTCCCTCTTTCCCCCTCTTTTTTGTTCTCTCTCTGGCTAACTTTTTTGTTGCATGTGTGTGCGTGTGTGTGTGTGTGTGTATGCGTGCGTGCGTGTGTGTGTGTGTGCACATTTCAGTTCAGCTCCGTTCCCCTTTTCTTTTTCGGATTCCTGCTTTCATTAGAGAGGGGCGGTTGTGCAGGGGCAATGATTTCCTCTGCCCCCTATCTATTCCATACATCCATACAGATTCTCTAAAAACTAGAAAGCAGGATCCCTTTTTCGGCTGTGTCAAACCAGCTTGAGAAAGCCAGAATTACACTGGATGTAAACTGATCTCACTTTCAAATTAAAAGCATTACTGTTTTTGCAAAAAAAATAAAAACAAAAACAACAGGAAAAAACAGCTCATTTTGGCAGTCATTCAACTTTCATGCTCTGTGCAAAAATACGTGCTTCCTCCTGGAAATAAGCAGCCATACTGCCACTGAGCGTGGTCATGAATCCAAGGTCCTCTTCTTAGTATAGTCAACATTCTGATGTTTTTCTTTGTGTTGTCAAGTACAGCAGAACACATATATGTTTAAGAAATTACTGTTGTTACTCTTTAAATAGTAATACAATTTATTATAGATATACTATATATGCAAAAGGTGCGTTATGTCACCGGAGAACGACCTGGACTTACACTCTCAATTGTAGAAAAGTAAATAAATATATAACAATAATAATAAAATATAATAATGTTGGCTTTCACAATAAAACACTCATACATGTCTCTCAAGAGACACACTGTGAAGGGCACCAACCATTCTGGAGTTTCATTGGCATTACAACAATGAATAGGAAATCCTGTATGACATTCAAAATTAAACAGGCATTTCTAAACTGTAACAGACCCTGTTATTGTATATAAATTTTACTTACATTGGATGTTATATTAATTACTGCATTATGTACTATATGACATGTAAGTACCTTGATATGCAATATCTTATCGGACCATTTTCTGTTGTTTCAAGTATCAGCCTACAACCAGAATAGTAAATAGTTTTTTCTGGCTCTTTTCAAATGTCACCATTCTTTTTGTTTGCGGCACATCATGAAAACTGCATTTTGCCAGCGTGTGTAGTCTTTGCGCTTTTATTTTGAAAGCCACGCCGCCACACTTCCTTTATTTCTCTGTCTAACTCGGTCTGACTCGACTCAGCTGAGTAGAGGATGGCTGCCTGCGTCTGAGCTGCTACCTCTGCGCTCACAGGGGGAAAACTCAACGTAAATAGACAAGGAAAACGTGAGGAGACGAGAGGAGGAGAGGAGGGAAAGGAGAACTTTTCCGAGAGGTGGAAATAGTTGTCACACGCTTCCCTGGGAGGTTTTTATTTTTTTTCGGGAACGAAGGGGGAATTTTGGACCATGCCTGCTGAAGTGAAACAGGTTAGTGTTGCTGTGCCCGCCGGTCTCCTCTCTCTCCTCTCATCGTATCTTCAGCCTGTCTGACTCCTCTTTCCTTTCCCCTCCTCCTAATTGATTCCTCGTTGTTTGGATTTTGTTGCGTGCTTCTCATTTTTATCCTGTGTCCTGTATGAATTTTTTTTTTCTCAATCCAGTTTTAATGTATGAGAGCAGTGATTCTCAGATTAATCGATGTCCTTCAGGAGGATGGTGTGTGTGTGTAATGTGTGCGCACATATGGATGTGGTCTGTGTGCATGTGTGTATGTGGTATGCTTGCATGTGTACAGGCTGCTACATGACATCAGATACAGTAAGAAGCATGTACCAAGCACCACTTACTGACCATTTAATGCTGTAAATAGTCATGTCCATGAGATATGTTTAGTGGTGGTCCTGTGCTTGTGTGTGTGTGTGTGTGTGTGTGTGTGTGTGTGTTGGTGGGGGGGGGGGGGTCCCTTGCAGTAAAGCAGTGCTGTGACTTATGAGTTCCCTGACACATTCAGGGGCTCAAACATGTCTGCACCACCTATAGAATGACTGGTGTGATCATGGGACAAGCAGTGAAGTACTGAAAGTTTGTCCCTGATCATCGCCTGTGAGGCTCTGAATGAGCCTGGGACAGGATTTATATCCTGAGCTGTAGTGTGCCCGTTGTGTGAGAGACATGGCATTAAATCTCTTTTGTCTTTCACTTGCACAGATACCACAGGAATGTGCTTTTGTTGGCTCTTGCGAGTGTGTGTAACTGTGTCTGTGTGGGTGTGTACGTACCAGGGCATGATGTGCATACATTATTGGAAGTGTTCCCTGTGTTTGAAGCGCATCCACAGGCAGCCTACACCATCACAACGCTCTTTTCCCCGCCGAGCTTGGCAGCGCTCAGATGCACTAAAAAGGAAGACAGATATCCAAAAAGAAAAAAGGGAAGTGGAGGAAAAAAAAAATCTGATTGAATAAGGTCAACCTCTCATCAGCACTGTTCTCCTCTGCCGGGCTGAGAGGGGTGGAGTTACCAAACCTCTGTCTGGCAGACAAAAGCATTCTGTCAGCTCTCCACGTTGCTCTGATAATAATACGTTAACAGTTGCCCCCCCCCCCTGGATGGGTGCCACCTGATAACTTGTGGAGGCTCTGCCAAAAAGAGAAGCTAATTTCTCCCTCACACACTCTTTGCTCTCTCCATCCCTTAGTTTTGATAAGTTTGAGGGCTGTACTCCAAGTGTGGCGTGACGGATCAAAGGCAGGGCAAAAGTTGTCTGCTGGAATCTGTTGGCCTGGATTATGTGAAAGGGATGAAATGCATGTCCACAACCTGAGAGCACGTCCTCTCCAAACGCATCCCAAAATGGGTCAGAGACCGTGACCCCCGTAGGACTGAGATAGTTGGCATACTTCGGGCCAGGCAGGCATCATGACGTGACCTTTTCAGCTCAACATTCAACATTCCAGAGCTAGGAAGCACCTGCTTGGGCAGTGCTGAGGGGGAAGAGGGGTCAACATGTGTGTCCAAGACACACTTGAGCCATACATGGATCAATTTCAGTGTCCATGTTGTTGTTTTTTTTCATCATTCTCCTGGTTGCTCTGTTGTGGCTTTTGGGAACTTAAGAACACCATAGAGCATGAGTTCAGTTTGCTCCATACTATGCATGTCCCTCAGGGTATCCATTGGCCTGAAATCAGTTTTTATACTCAGGAGAATGTTGATAGCATTGTGGAGATGAGAGAAATGCTGCTCTGCCTTGACCCTAATCTTAATGTTGCAGTAGAGCTTACAGTAAATGAGTTTTAGCCCACTGCAGATTACTGCGTAGCCCTCAATTAGTGGGGCAGTCTGCTCCAGACCACTTCTGAGTTAAATATAAACTGGCTTTTATTTTAGAACTTTACACCAGCAGGGTAGCGCCTGAACCCTCCGAATGTAGCTGCAGAGGCCGTAGCATCTTCTGCTCATGAAAAACAGAAGAACAGATTTGTCGTGAAGGAGAAAGGAAAACATTATGAATAATCCAGTAGTCATCATCTTGCCAAGGTCTATCAAAAAAACGACTTTACTTTTACTCCGCGAGCTAGAAGGACGCGTCTGAATAACAAAATAATTCATCAGTGATTCAGCCAAAGACTAAAGAATGTCTTGTCTTCAGACTGCGGGTTACTGCCAGATTCCTGACAGCTAGCGGGGCTTTCAGCTGCAGCAACTGAGCATTCCCCCCTCTCCGATGCTGTTTGATTTCTTACCGAAATTAAAAAGCCGTCAAACTTGTCTCCGTCTTGTTTTTTTTTTTTTTTTCTGCGAGGGTGTTTTTGTATGACATCGCGACCATCCTTGTGTATTCTTTTCCATTCCTTTCCTCAGGCTCCCCTTGTTTGACTGCAGAAGATGTGCAAATCAATATTTGAAGACATTTAGAGCATGAGGAGTGGCATTGTTTGGGGAGTGCAGGTCATACAAGAATAATGCCAATGACCGGAAACATATGAGCGGTCAATAGCGCTGGAGAGTGCATCACGGCATATTTGCTTAGTATCTTTGCAGATTCCTAGAACTTGTCATTCTCAATATCAGGGGTTTCATTACCTGAGCAGGCATTACCATTATCCTCAGATAATAAAGCAAACATGCCAAACATTTGCTGGTTCCAGCTTTTCAGATGTGAGGATTTGCTGCTTTCCTCTGGTTTATATAATTGTAAATGAAAAAACTTTGGAGTATTCATCTGACAAAACAGTCAGATTGAATTTGTGTCACTTTGGGCTCTGGAAACTTCCCTATTTTGGACATGTTTTAGAGAAAGGAATTAGACTGTTGGGACTACAACTGATGATTAATTTCATTATTGAACTGAGAAACCAGCGGTCCTCAACATAGATCAGTAATCATTTATCAAAAAAAAGTATTCTAATTGAGTAATTGATTAAATGTGACTTTGCTTAATAATTGTCAGTGTTCCTGCCTCCTTCTCAGTATTTTTGCTTGTTCTCTGCCTGTAGTTATTAAAATGTCTTTCCCTGTTCAGAACACCTCCCTCCAGTTCTGGAGTTGACTAATCGATTTGTCAACTAATTGTCAGCCTAGTTGTTAACTAATCAGATCTAAATAAATTAATAAAAAAAAACTGAGACTAATAATTGCACCCTTACTTTGTACAGTTTATTGTGAATGAACATCTATGGCTTAGTAACGATAGTTATTTTTTGAAAGATAGTTTTGTTTACTTGATTTGAAACCTTGCAACACTATACCAGACATCTGTCTGACAAATGGGTTTAAACAAACACTAAGAAATATGTGCAAATGCCATTTGACCCCAGCAACTATTACACAGTACTATTCATAGTACACTGTATGTTCTTGATGTGGCTCATATGAACACACCCCCAAGTTTTTGGTGTTTACTCTGTGGTTGTATTCTGCGGAGCTGCAGGGGGTCTGTGCCACTCGACCCTTGGCACCGCAGACCCACCCCACCCCTCCTGTCTGCCTTGGCTTCCCCTGTCTTCTGTCCAAACCCATTTGACAGTGTGACTGATGCAGGCCTGCAGTCGTTCACTCACTGTCTGACCACTGGTGAGGACCATAATGCTCTCTCAGCTTTCATCATTGCAGTGATGGAATTTAAAAAAAAAAAAAAGGTGAGTGTCAGTAAATTGGAAGGCTGGAGGGCGGTGCTGGAGATGGATTCTTTCATACTGCTATGTTTGGATGTTTGGAAACAGCACTGGGGAGAAGAAGCAGCACTTTAATGAGATGGCAGCTTATTATCTTGGTAGAGCTGTTGTTGTTTTTTTTTTTCTTTTTACACATTCAGCTTAACAGTGTGCCTG
The DNA here is from genome assembly GCF_017976425.1 of Toxotes jaculatrix. Taxonomy (NCBI): domain Eukaryota; kingdom Metazoa; phylum Chordata; class Actinopteri; family Toxotidae; genus Toxotes; species Toxotes jaculatrix. The sequence continues at coordinate 23,069,475 of NC_054400.1, forward strand.
CTATCAGAAATAAGTGAAGCCTGTATGCATGCACAGGGACTAACTTTTGCCACTAGTGGCACTGGTGCTCCCTACTGAATATTTTAGCATCACCACAAATTACATTAACTGTATTACTGATAAATGCTTTGGTAATAAATAGTCATGTCCTTTACTTTATCAGTGTATCTGTCCCTCCATAGATCTTATCCACATAAACTGCGTGAGTCATTCCTGTAGGAAAGAGTAGGTGACCTGCCGACTCCTCGTCTCAATTGTCCTCGTCAGACACTCAGGGACTGTAGTGCCGTTGGAGGGTCTGAACGATCTTTTGTTTTGAAAAATGAATCAATAGTTTGTATCATTGTCACCAAAGGGCCAAGTGAGACTGAGAGTACTTACAGGCCAGACACAGGTAGATGGCATCCTGTGCAGAATTGCCCCCATTACAATTATTGGGTCCATTAAAAAAAAAAAAAAGAAATACAGACTTAAAAGTGTGTGAGGATAGACAACTTTAGCTCATGTTATTGAGCAGTAGTGGAAGTCCTCCAAGTCCTTCCCTGGGTTACATTTTGTGCAATTAACTTCCAATAACTTCTTAATGGCTTTTTGGCTGTCAAGTATGGTAAATCCCCCAGAGGTGAGGTGTAGACACGGTGTCAGTCCACTCTCCCTTCAGCACAGAAACACACACACACACACACACACACACACACACACACACAAACGCACACACACGCTAGAGGCTACGGGGGAACATCAATTGGATCCCCGGCTTATTTACTCACTATTTGTCTGCAGGCCACAGACAGGGGAGCCCTGTTTATACGGTAGTGGGATTCATGGTTTCCCTGACTGTGTCCAATAAACACCTTCCTATCTGGGCTGCTGGAAGCCAGCAACAAGAGCCATGTGTTTGATCGGGTAGATAAGAAAGCTGCTTGCCCCAGAGACAGCAGAAGCAGCTCCGTCACATTGCGATAGAGGCTGACCAGAAAGCCGGGGAAGCAGAACTCATTACACTTTAAATTAAGTTGCGCTTGCAGCCAGATCAAGGCTGTAATTATTATAGTGGCAATATTTACATGATAATCTCATATCCTCATGGTGGTGTGATTACATAATAGCAACAGTTTGGTTATTACACAACCTGATGCTCTAATTTAAGAGATATAAACATCATTCTCCTGTTAGCATGAAACCATGGTCAGTAGGGTCTGATTATTACTGATGCTGCCCTAAGATGTTGGCAGTGCTAATAATGGTGAAGTATAGAGTCAGTGAATAGATTAAAAGCAGGTGTATACAGGAGTGGACGGAGATCACTGGTTACACAAGAAGAAAAGGAGTTTTTAATGACCCAGATCTGCACTGACTAAAAAGAAGTGTGGGTGTGTGTTTGTGTGCATGCATGTGTTTGTGCAAATTTTCCGGTGGATATATTTGTTTTTTTTTTGTGTGTGTATTTGTGTTTACATGTGTCAGCACTGTAATTGGCTTTCCAGCAGGGACTGTGGTTAAAGTTGCAGATGTGACAGTTCTTTGGGCAGCACCGTGGACAAATAAGGACCCTGGTGATCCTTAAAGCTGGTGATTGATGACACCATGGGCTGCGAATTCCCATTTTCTCAGCATCTGTAGCAAAGAAAAACAGCTGGCAGTGTGAGCGTTGATGTATAGAGGAGCTGTGGCTGAATTTGACCCAGCCCGACAACCAGACTGCACTGTAACTGTCTCAGTATAAAATTGATAGTACAGATTTAATTTCCGCTGGGGGAAGAAAACAATCATTCAAGTCCATCAGATGGACTGCAGGAACATAAACAGCCCATAGGATTAGTGGATTAATTGATATGATATGTGCAGATCATCTTGAATGGAACATAAGGCTGTCAGGAGTCCATGAGGACTGTCAATTGGAAGTTCTTTTTTCTTATTCCTCCCTTTTCCCAGTCTTCCTGTCCAGTCAGAGAGGGATCTACTTCTGGGGCCTTTTCAAAAGAAATGGGACTTCTTCTTCTCAGTTATGTATAGTTCATATAGTCTCCACCCCCTCTGTCCTGCAGCTGGGGACCTCTTTGAGGGGCCCTGAGGGGGAAGGTCAAAGTCCTCATAAAGCGTCTCTCAACCAGAAACGCAGGAACAAATGCCCCCTACTTCTCCCTTTCTCTTTTTAACCCCTCTAGTACCATCCACATTGTAATAGGCAGCACATGCAGTGCAGTCGTGGGGGCAGGGGGAGTGGGAGACAGCTCAGGCTCCTCTTGCGTGTTTAGTCTGGAACTTTCTTTTGAGGGATTAGCCCACTTCCTGTCTCTGGGCCGGCCGCTGGAAGCAGTCGGGATACCGGGGAGAGCATCGATCCTCCATCATCGTACCATCTGTCTCATGCTGCCTTTTGGGATTAATGATTCCCTCTGACAGCTCTTTAGTAGGGCTCTATCGGTGCCGGCCAACCATTCAGATTACACTGACATGTGGCAGTGCGAGGAGTTTGCATGAGGCATCCTCGGTCTATTGAGTTCAGCTGCTGTAAGGAGTCATCACAGTCACTGGGGGTTTGAAAAGCCAGCTGAAGACAAACAGATATATTTTGTTTTTTGTTTGAAGCTAACAACCATAGAAACGCACAGAAACAGTGATAAATCAAAGTGGAGTAAAAATTACTTACAGTAAATCTATGTGTCCTCAAACATGTCAACACATATAATTATCTGACTAAATGCAGCTAAATGTGTGGCTCTGAATCAGTGATTGGTTGGATGAGGCATACACCTGTGACCAGCTGTGTAGTCATTAACTTCAGCATGCTAATTCTGTTTTTGTTTTTTGATCACATAAGAAAACATCTATCAGCAGATGCTACGAAATAAGCGATGAATGATTGAAATGTAGACATGATATTGATTTTTTTAGCGAAAGGCTCATATTGTCCCATTGTATGTGAAACACCAGCATGCATGTGACCACAGTAGATCCATGTTTTGCTTACTCAGGGCTCAGTCACAGAGCCTGTAGGGAGTGTGAAGCGAGGACTGGCTGTTACTGACCCGCTGGCGGTTGAAGTGCACTGATGAGGTCCGGCGCTTCATTAGAATGCGGATCTGAACCTCACCACACATAATAGTTGCTGTAACTGCTGATGGCTTCGGTCCAGCCAGAAAAATAAAAGAGAATGATAGAGGAGTAAAGAGGGAGAGGGAAAGTCCAAACCACTGTAAGCTGACCGGCCCCGGGGCCACAACGGCCCTTGCTACTCGCAGCCGCAGCTCCGGCCCCGTCTGCACACAAACATTATGCTGACCAGTGGCAAGAGTTCAGCCAAACCAGGAACAGGAACCTCTTAAAATGAGAAAGATAAACGAGTTGCTGGGGTTTTCAGTGCTGTCAGTTTTCCTCGCAGACAACAGTTTGTACAGTTCAACGATTTCTACAATAGAGGCATCCAGACTCTGGGCTGGCTGTCATATGCCATTACATGTGACGGCACAGCATTGTTACTCATCTCCTCATCTTCTCTTGATATGTGCTTAGCCCATTCCCAGAGGAGCCACTGGCGAACAATGGAGTGATGCGCCTCTTCGCACATTCCACATGGCTCTATTGAGTTGTCTAATGAACCTCTACCGCATGCGTGGCCTGCACTGGCTGCTGGGGCTCCACGAAATACCATCTCGGCCCATCGAACCCCCTCATATTTAATTTGTTTGGAATGTCTAATAGGCTGTGAAGTGGAGCGTGGTGCAGTGTTGATCTGTGCCAGCCAGGTCTGCGGATATGGAGGGACAGGTGCCAGGCTTCAGTGGAAGGTGCTGTACTTAACACTCTACACTGGGTTGGAGAGTGTACAATCCTGGCCCTGTGGTGTAGGCTTTTAGAGCTGCCAGTGTCCCGTTGCTCCGGCCAAGCAAGCTTTTAGTTTGGTAATAGGGACATCGTAGCTGTGTGTTCTTTTTCTGAAGAGGGGGCAGCTGAAAGTTGGAGAGAAAAGGTTGTGTCAGAATTGAATCGCAGGCCAATAGACATGAAACGCAGCACAAATGACTTTCTTTATGCTGTAACTCAATCCTGCAGGATTAGAGGGAAATCATACTCTGGGACACAGAGTGCACACTGAGAAAGCAAAACAAAATAAACCAATTTTCTCAATAGCGGTCTCATTTTTACAGCGATAGAACTCTGCTTTCAGAATGAATTTTTAAATAATATTTTGATGAAATATTCTACATGTAGCAGCTTGCGTGACATTTTTGCTTTATTAGATAATAATGCACTGGGAAAGTGTCAGTGTCTGAGAGGACCAGTCATAACCTGATGGTGCAGGTGCATTAGCACCTGAGTCACTAGAACACCTCATTTTCCAACATTATTTATGCTTTTACTTGTCTCCAAAATGCAGACAGTGACATAAATAACTCCAACCTCAGCACATCAGCTGCTGTCAGTGGTTTTTGTCTGTGATGTTGTAGACATTGTGGAAGAAAAAATACAGCTCTGAAGATTGATAGTGCAAGTACATTGCCTCTAAAGGATACCCAGTGCTGAAGGATCACAGCCTGTGTTTTCCTAACTGGACCTTTGGCTGCCATAACCGTTACACTCTCATGTCTATTTATTTCCCCATGACTGTTCTAAGTTGCCGTTGGTTACCAAATCGCTTTCCTGGATCCTTAGAGATTCAAAGGGGGTCTCAGTTTAACACCCTGGTTGGTCTGGAGCTGTACTAAGGCTTGTTTTTTTCTTCTTTACCTCCTCGGTTTTAAGATGTGTGGAAAAGAGTGCACTAACCCCTGCGAAGATTTCAGAGTTAAGCAAACAGGGCCTGTTGACACAGACCTCCTTGAATTCCCAAATTCTTTCCATCACATTCTAGTACAGTTAAGAGAGGCTTAATCCAATAAAACCCACTCTTCGCCTGTTTTGTGCTCTGTCTCCCTTGAATCTGGCTCTGAGTGTGTATGTGTCTACGTGGGGGTGGGGTTCAGTACGTCCCTGTGAAGGAGTGGCCAGCTGCAGCCTCTGTTGTTCAGGCCACAAGGGAACACAGGGAGTGTTTTTGGGGTCATGGAGCAGCTACATTCCAGACTCGAATGCTCAGATGGGAGCACTCATTCCTCACTCTGCTCCAAGCCATAACCCACCTCCGCTGTTTTCCCTGTGTCACTGATCCACAGCCTTTCAGACATGGTGTCCCTGAAACACTGGTGCTAATTAAGGCTGCTGGTGTCTGTAAGTGGCCAGCAGAGCATGTATCAATGCCCCCTTGTGCAGTGCGTCACTTACCGGTGAGCCAGAAGTCACGGGAGACCAGGCTGAGTGCGCCCTTCCCTTGATCCCTCATGTTCTCACGGCGCTCATGTTGTGACTTTAACAGGGCCTTGTTATGGTCTTTTACTACTAATGGTGATGAAAGTGAAGTGCGCTGAGTGCTTTACTACCTTCTATGATTACCTGCAGAAATGAACTCAGTTGGTACTTTCAGCAGACAGGGAAAAACTTTAAGGGGGATTGGAAATTTATTTCAGTTTTGGTGACTGAAGTGCAAGACACAATGACAGTATCATGTACTGTTGCCTTGGAGCGACACATCAGACGCTACATACAGACAAATGAAGTAGCTCAGGTACTGTAGGGAGTGACTGTGAGAAATTTGATTTTTTGGAAAGTGTTGACACAAAGGACAGTATCATATCCTGACATGTAAATATTTAAACGGGTCAACAACTGACCACAGAGCAAACCCTGAGACCTATACACACAGCAGTGGCACCATGTTATCCTTTTAGGCCAGAGCCCAACCAGGCCCCTAAGGTGCCCCTTCACAAGACCCTGACCTGGGATTTCACCTCACAATGTAACACATTTTCTGTAAATTCAATTTAAAAACTGGCAATAGATAAAATAATCAAATTGGAAAGTTGCTGATTGGCTGAGTCAATTAAATACCTGAGAAATCAATGAACATAACGACACCAACGCAGAAATTACCTTCCACCAGTGATACCAAAGGGACTGCTTCTTCCAACAGAAGAATTTCTATTATCTCTGATTATCTAGTATATCAAGATAAAGCCCAGCCCTACTCACCGGATAGCATGATTGAGAATACAGAATACAGTATTATTTCCATGATCAATAAGTAAAACAGCTTTGGCAATTTGAACGAACTGTGTGACCTTCCAAATCGTGTCACTTTCAGCTTTTCACCAGTGATGTACTCTGATATATTGATTAAAAACTTTGTGGATTTCAGCCTTAAGTAATTCATTACTTTTTTTTGTTTTGCTGCAGTTTCACAAATTAGGAATATGCAAATATGTTCATGTTCTGCTGTATTAGTGATGACAAATTGCCTGCATTTTCCAAAGAGTCCAGAATTATTCCAACCAATCTCTCTGAAATATGGTCATTGCATCAGGGGCTGAGAGTTGGATACTAAATATGTGGGCCGGTCTTCAAAGGGAAAGCTATTGTGTCCCCTGCCACATTGCGGTGTGGAAATCACAGTGGGCACGTGCACAGAGACCGATCTGAAATTACAGGCCTCCATCCACACTCTGCAATCTGAGGCTTGCAGGCAGCAGGACTGGCATGATGTCCCCAGCCCTCCGACCTTGGAGCCCCGAAGCCACAAGCTGCTGCTGTTGTGCTGTACTCCGGTGACTGTGGCAAACAAGCCTCCTGTCTTCTCTCCAGCACACACCAACAAACCTAATTAACTTTCCCTCTCGGCCGAACGCTCCTTCCTCTGCTCTGCCACAGCTGTGCACCCTGAAAAGTCCCAAGTACTTTGAAAATGCTTTCTTCCTGAGTGCATGGATTCCCAAACCTTCACTATATGGTGCCAGTTTGCAGCACACAAACTCACAGAGGTTTGTTTCAAAGTCAGACTTAGACATATTATGTTCCTCTTTCCATGTTTTGGGGTTTGAGGGGTGCAGAGGTTTGCAGTGTCTTGAGCAGGTGCTGCAGAGGAAAACTTTCCCTGCCTTTTCACTGCAGATAACCTCTCCAGGGAGGAGCTGAAGTCTGCAGGAAGGAGTGGAAAACTAGGTTTCTTTTGTATGTTTACCATACTGAGCCTGTGTGCTTCTGTGCTTGTGCACATTGTGGATGCTGTGCTAACGTTACAGAAGCTTCTACGTGTGAATTCCTGTGTACCATGTATATTTGGCAGTGCGTTTGTGAACTTTGCTGGCGGCAGCACTGCAGTATTGTGCAGTGAGGTTCTGAAGTGGGTCAGCCTCTCTGTAGTGCTGAAGCTCCTGTTCGCTCTCAGAGGAGCTCGTGAGTCCGGGAGAAATCTGCCACAGGCGGACTTAACCATCGCTGCCAGTACACACGTTTCTGATCCCTGTGGACATGGAACAACTAAAAAATGATATAACATACCTGCATACTAGATTAATGCTCCCCTGGTGATTTATTCAGGAACTTTTCCATCTGTCTTTCCATGTATATTCAAAAGTTGGATGCTCATGTTATACTCCTCCTCTATTTCTCAGTGGTATCACAGCAAGTCCAATTTGTCAGAATATGGTCCAAGTACAGTTTTCTTTCCAGTGGAATTAGAACAGTGTTTTTGGGTTGCCTCTGAACATGTTTCATAATGAAGCTATTATGAATGTGCAGCAGAATGACTGCAGACAATATCAGTTTTATATTTATCTTTGTATGGATAATTTTCGCTCTCGAAGTTACATCTTTTGGCTCGGGGTTTCGCCTTGGCTGCTTTGAATGATGAGCGTTTGGCTGCCCATGGATCTTTCAGTCCTTCCTGGCAGGCGGAGCTGCCTTAATTGTTGCATGCCTCTGGAACGTGCCTCGCTAATGGGGCTGTTGGAGTCCCAATCAGTCAGCGCTGTGTTCTCTCTCTCTAATATCCCGACTTGAACAAGCAGGGCAGCCTAGATGATGCAACAAACTGCTTTGGTTTGGTGACTTCACTCAGGAGGCTGTGGCCCGAAGGAATGATATCTCTTTCATGCTTCTTTTAGGCCGTCTGATGTCAAACCGGGATCCAGCAGAGATGGCGTTTTATGTTAATGTCTGCTGGGTCTGTTTTTGCGCGTGTCGCCAGGCTGGTCTTGTGAAACAACAGCTGTGATGAAATGCGACAGCCATGCACTCAGACAGTTACAGAGACTAATTTCTCAGACTGTGACAACCTAATTCAAGCTGGATGTGCAGAGAATTTGTTTTGATGTCACTCCAGAAAAACCTCAATGGGGGTTTGTTTTGTTGATGCCATTACCGATGCTTCTATACACCAGTAAGCAGTCTCAGTAAACACTCGATCATAGCGGCCAATTGTCTTCGACATTGCTGAGCATTCACACAAGTAAAAGGTCCTGTGTAGCTCGCAGTGAGGGAGGAGCTTTTCCTGTAAAACTCCAGAGATTTGCATAATGGGAGCTTATTTCTTATTCCCTCAATTCCTTTCAGGTTCAACCGGGAATTCCACCATCTTTTCATTGACAGTGTCCAAGGGCTGACTCATTGTGTGCTGTCCTGCAAGTCTATAGAGGTGATTTGGGAGACTGGAACAGCAGTGGTCTAATACCTCAAATGAGTCATGATCCATGCCTCCCCCCTCCCTCCCACCCACCCACCCCTACCTCTTTACAGTCCAGGGCCTACATTTGGAGCAGCGGACGAGAGGAGCTTTAACCACTCAGACTGAAATGAGCATTATTGCACTACACGCTGCTGGCCTCCCTCTGTTGCTTAATCTTTATTTTGGCTTTAGAACAAGTGCTGGAACTCCTGGCAAGGAAAGCAAACCTCTAATAGGGGGAGATGTGAGCACCTTGTCACCATATGGGGCTCGGAATTCCACCGAATTGCTCTCTAATCTCCACAACATGTTAGGAATTTGAAGCCCTTGTTTTTCAGGAGAAAATAGCAGTCCGCTCCCCACGTGGCTTCTCTTTTGGCGTGCAGTGTGGGAGTGCCATTTGTAGCACTCCTGTAGCACTCTGACTTTTGAAACACACACATGCACACACAGAGGAAGTCACTGTGTCTGTGTTGTTGTTTTTGGGACACTCCTCTTTAGGTTTGTTGCAGGGAAGATGTGGACCAAAGCAGGGCAGAGCTGGGAGTGCTGGTAGGGTTTCTGACTTGTGGCCTTGGCTGATAAGGGGCCTGTTCCAGAAAGCACATTTAACACTGAACTTAATCCTGCACTGAGTTGACCAATGGTGAGTGGGAAGCTCAGAGTTTTCAGTTCCAGAACAGCTGATCAGATTTAATTCAGTCAACTTTGTGTCACTCTGGGTTAAGAGTTTGCAAGGTGAGGAAAAAAAGCCATCAGTGGAGTTGTGATCCTACGATTCACCATGACAAAAAACAAAACAAAACAGCCTTTCAGTGCCAGTGGAGCTAGAAATATGAATGTCTAACAGTCCACATTTAACTTTAAAAAACACAGGAACATAAGAGCCTGAGTTGGAGAACAGAGTCAACAAGTTAAGACTATTACATTTTATTCAGCACAGTCCACTCATTCATTGTTTAACAGACTTGAATTTCCTTAATGGATGATAAAGCTGGAGTCCTTCAGTTTGTTAACCCCTGTTAGCTGCACTAAAAATGACATGATGTTTCTTCAGTGTGGCATGTTATCAGTCATAGGAAAATTCTATCAGCAGGGCCAATCAGCATGAGAAATGATTATTCATTGATCAGCTACTTATGTGTCTAAAGCTTCAGAAAGATTTTAAAATTAATTTACAGTGATTACTACAGTGATGTAAGGTAACTGTTTGTGAACTGACTGACAACCTGACAGTTGTCTTAATCTCCACAGTGTCACAGTGTTATTAAGTAGAGATGGATATGCGATATTCACCAGGAACTGTTCCACCATTTTTCGAAATCTGGAGAAAGAGAGAAAGTCTGACTAGATGAAGTTCACAGAGTGAGTTACGACTCAAGAGTCCCTCTAATCTCAGGGTTAACAAACCCAGAGTTTTCACTAAACCTGCTTTCTGGAATACACCCAAGTTGTCTCGTGTGCTGAAGTAAAGTAGTCATGTGCAGATATCATTGTACACGACATGTGATGCATTGCCCGGCATCCAGGCAGTTTAGCGGCTTTGCTGTTGTTCTGAGGGGTCCTTCACTAATTCGTAAAATAGCTGCTGGTGATTCAAGACCGTCTGGCTCCCAGACTTACTGATGCTCTCGTCTGTAGTTTGACTTCATTTTTCTCAGCTGGTGACTGTGACTGAGATTTTAAGTGGCGTGGAGCGGGTCAGAACAATGGGTGATGTAACCGTGTAAAAATGTTTTACTTCTTTTTTTTACTACTTTTCAGATTTCACATTGTTACAGTTCGCTGGTTCTTTTTTTGTAATGTGTTTTTTGAGAAAACATTACAGCGTTGCTTTCCTGTGGAACAGTCCGATACGGCCTCTGTTTGTGGTTCTGCCTTGAGTCAGCGCAGATGATTGCAGTTTATGATACAGCCTCACTCTTGTTGTGAGATGTTGACAGTTCGTGCGGGCATCGAATCTGGAGGAAATATTTCTCGGGGTTGTGTTTTTGAGGCTTTCAGGATGGGGGGGTCTGTTGGCTTCTCATTACATGACATAGTAAGTAAACTTGTAAACAGTGAGAGTCATCGTTTTCCTTTCCCAGTGTGTGGAGAATCATCTGTGGGGGTGTCGCGTACACTTTCTCTTTGCATCCTTGAATCATAATGTGGAACAGGCTGTTCCCTGTTTGATACATTCCACAGGTTTAGCCGAGGTCTTCAGATATCATCCGTCTTCAGTCTTTGTTCACTGCATCACTGGGCTGAAAAAGTTGTTTTCATCATTTTGAGATATTGCCTAGTTCCTTCCTGAGGCCAGTGGACTAATGGGCTTTGGTCTGTGGAATCCACTCCAGTGTTTTCTCCCTCATTGGGCCATTTGCTGAGGCCCCAGTGGGGCAGACAACAATAGGCTTCATATGAAATATTCACCATGACTGGGGCATTCCAGCGAGCAGTCGATCTGTTCACAGCAGTTTAGTGGTTAGATAAAAATCTGCTTCGATTGAAGAGAAAAACACAACCCCAATGCTTCCAGGGATCCAAAATAAGATTGAGTGTTCATTTTGTTATTGGATGGTGCCTGCCTGCTATCTATATAACCACTCCCTGGCACGCAATGCTTATGGCCCTGTCTTGTCTCTCTTTGTCTCTGTCAGAATTTCAGCCTAATGAAATGAGGGTGCATCTGGAGTGCTGAATTAGAAGTGAAACAATTGTTACACATCTTATTTATTTGTTGAAATTGCTGTGGCAGAGGGACCAGGCTCGCAGCTCTGCCAGCCTCAGTGAGAGACCGATGCTCCACTGCGCTGAGGTGGCTGCAGTCTGGATAGTGTGCAGATGCTCAGAGTAATTGCAGTGAAATCTGGGGATGTCTCAGGTTGCGGAGATGGTGTGAGTCCCCGTAGCATCAGGGTTGTCTCGCTCTCCATGTTCCAAACTCAGCTGTCAAGCATGAACCTGTTGTGATTAAGGAACCACCTGCGTGGCTGAGCTGATGCAGACCTGAGACGTACCTGCCTGTCGACTCTAATGGCAAACCCACTCACTTGTGTGGTTGTGAAGGGTTTAGATGAGAAAGAACTTTTAAAGAAATCAGCTTATCATGGCTTTGCAGCAGTGAAGTTTCTACCCCCTGCTACAGGCACATCTTCAATTGTTTGTAAACAGGAAAACTATCCATTGACAGTCACACAAATTTTTTATACAAGGCCAGTGATTTATCTTTGTATCTTCACCAATAACTGTTTTTCATTAACATCACGAGTTGATGTATGACTGAAAAATATGTCAGTGTGCAGTGTCGTTTCCTAGAGGGTTTGCAGTGTGTCACAGACCAGATCTTTGTGCATGAAGTTCACACTCCGGCTGAAGCATAAAGGAAGAGGACAAAATGCTAAAGCCACAAAAGCACAGGATGTTAGCGTGCATTGTAGTTAATGCTGCTGGTGCCGGTCCAGCCCTCCAAGTCAGTTCCTACGCAGTGCTTTTGTAACCTCTGCAATCCTGTGTGAAAAGCTGACAAGGACCTTTTGAGAAACTTGCATATCTGCCTCTTTTCTTGCAGTGTAAAGCTGACAAAAAGCCCTGTGGTTATATTCTGTTTTCCCAGAGAAAGATTTGCTTTCGATTGTGTGTCTGCTTTTCTTTTGCCAGAGCTGGCTTCTTACAGCTCTCTCCCTCTCTCTCCTGGAGGATTATTGGAAAAGGTCGTCACTGTCCACTGTAATTTTTTGTTTTTAAACTCGCAAATAAAACTACTGTATCAGGGGTGTGTGTGTGTTTGTGTGTGTGTGTGCCTGTGTTGTAACGTGCTCAGGTGCATGGCTGTGTGTGAGGATTGCCGTTCTGTTTGGCTGCTGCTGAAAGAAATATTTAGTGACAGAGAACATTAGTGTGTTAGCCAAGATATTTAGACTTTCATTAAAAATTAGAAATTGGCCAGTCAGACTTGTCCATCTCTGATATGGAGGATGTTTCTCTGTGACCACAGGTGCATGTTTTTATGATTATAATAATAATCATAAAATCCTCTGTCTTACTAGGCAAATTGTTCCAGTGTGGCTTGATTTTACTCAGCAGCTTGAGGAGTCTTGGGCTGTAAAACTTGTAGTGAAATCTGCCTCACCCAACTTTAAAGAGCTGCCAACACACCTTAAACTCTCTGATGATTCTTGCTTTATTAGAAAAAGTTAGTGTCTGATTATAGATGCTGTTTGGAGAGATTTTCCAGTTTATTAGAGTCTACACAGTAAATGTATCTGGATTTGGATCCAACATTGTAGTGAGTTATTTTTGGACTCCACTTATATGCTGCAGAACTCGTTGCACAGCAGTGAGAGCTGTTGAATGCAGCCCCCCCTCTTCTGAAACCCCCCTCCTGACAAAAGCTCTCCACAAACTCGGTCTGGCTGCAGTCATCTCACACCCTCCACTCTATTTTAAGCCATCACACAGAGGCCTGCTCCCCCTTGAGTGGACTCCACTCTCTGTGTGGGCCAGAGCGTGGGCCTCTACTCACTCAAGAAATGTACACACACGTACACACACACACACACACACACACACACACACACACACACACACACACACACACACACACACACACACACACAAAGCAGCTCCTGCCAGCTGGTGCAAAGGTAATAGCAGAGGTAGCGTCCCGGATGGTGTGGCCTCACTAAACCTCTGCCCTGGCTATACACTGAAAGTCAGAGGGGGATGCTCATTAAAGTTTGCTTTCTTACAGGAGACCTGACGTGTTTGTCAGGGCTGTCTCAGTGGGTCAGTACACAACACATCATACCACGTTCTGAGGAGTTTACTTTCTTTTTTCAGCCTCTGAATTTGGCCTTCAGTAAAACAAAGTTGAATTGCTTTTCCACAGACGTTTTGTTTTGTTTAGATGCTAAATTATTTGCTTATGTTATTGGGTAATGAACCATTGACTAGATTTCCACCGCAACAGTAGCAAAGTAATGCAGAGTATTTCTTCAGAACATCACTATTTCTCTGAGACTGTGGATGATCTCTTTCTGTTCCTTTGGTTTTTTTTTTGGTTTGTTTGTTTTTCCATAATTATAATAATGAGAATGACAGTGTCGTGGAAGTTCTGCAGAACTGTGCCAGTTGCCCCCTCCCTGCCCCCTTTCATGGATTTAGCCTTCCAGGGTGGGGCTGGATTCCACAGTGGACAGACAGCAGGAAAGCGACAAGCACCCGTGTTTCCTTCCCGTCTGCGTACCGTTTGCCCAGCTCCCACACTCTTCATAACGCTGTGCCAGCAACATACCACTGACCATTAAAATAAGATAAACAAGTACCCGAGGGTAATGGCATTGTCTATATGTCCACTCTGTGTACATTAATATCAGTTGTCGCCACTTATTGAATTTGTATAATGATTGTTTCATATTCACAGTGGGCTTTTAAGCTGTAAACTGTGCACTGTGCCTTTTATTATATGATATTTATCCACTTCAAATGTTAGGTTAAGGGTGTCAGTTAGAAAAACTTTAGTGGATGATTTGAATTGGAAGGGGCCCATACAGCAAGTTCATAAATAAATCTGAATGCTTCCAAACACAAATACACTAGTGTGAGTAATAATACTGTTTCCTGGTCTCCGGTTTCATCAAGTTTGCCAAACAGCCTTGGCCATGAACCCTGGAAAGTACCCGTATCTTTGTCAGTTAATGGAGGCAGATGAGGCTAAACTGATTTGGAGTGGCTGCACGGCATCAGAATTGCAGATAATCAGATGGCTGGCTCACAGCGGACATCCTCTGTCTGACAGAGACAAAAACACACAAGCTCCTCAGTGTTCCTGATAATCACAGCTGTAGACAGGGAGGCGCAGTGGCTCAATCAGCTGCTGTTGCAGTTGCAGTCTTCAGGTTATGGACGAGCCTGAGGCACCGCTCACTGAAGTGCACGATGATGACTGTTGTTCTTTACTTAATTGCTTTGACATTAAACGTGTTCCTCTAGGTTAAAATAGTTGTGGTGTGGATCTATCACAAAGTGTACTGTTGGGATCCCCAGAGGTGTTTTAGGAGGTTCTTCAGGGTCCCTAGCAAAAATGAGCAGTAGTTTAAGGTTTCCATTCCTCATTCCAAATTATCCACAGTGGGGTTTGTGTAAGATTCAGTCTTATAATCATGTATTTCACTTTTTACAACTGTAATCCCCTAATGGGCAGTGTCCAACCTTTGCAAATTGGTCTGACAGAATGAAGCAAATGAGGGTCTGTAACACAAAACTCCCCATTTATAATGTATGTTGAGCTCGTAGCACAATACAGCTCCGTGGTTCAAACATTAACAGCCTTCAGTTCAATCCACTGTACGTCATACATCTTAAGTAGATCGATTAGTTGATTAATCGATAATTAATTATCGATAAGTTAATTAATTGGCAACTGTTTTGATAATTGATTAGTCAGTTCAGTCATTTTTCAAGCAAAAATTACAAAACCAATATAATTTTATAAATCAAGTATCTTGGTTTTGGACTGTTGTTCAGGCAAAACCAGAGATTCAGTGAGTTAGTGTTACCTTTGGCTCAGGGATATTTTGGTGGGCAGTTTTCCCTTTTTTATGTTTAATAAGCCATAATTGATTAATTATTGACAATTAATCAAGAAAGTAGTTGAGGAAGTCATCAGCAGATTAAACAAAAAAGAAAATAATTGGAAAAGTGACTCTTTGCTTGTCTCCTCAAATAATAAATTAAAAAATAAAATATGCTTTATCCTTAAAGGCAGGGGTTAAAGTGGGCTGGAACAATCTTGAACAGATTTCCAGCTCCTTTGATCTATAACTAAATAAATCTGACTTCAACTTAGGTGTTATTTTCATAGTTTAGACTATCGTTTCTATCGTTCTCACCAAAATAACTGCTGAGATCTGGGAACACAACAATATTATCTAAACTGCTTTATTTGAAAGTAAAAATGAGAGTTACTGCTTCCGAAATCTTGGTAATAGTCCCTCATCGCACATAAAAACTGTGTGTGTGTGTGCACAAATATGGCAAGTACAGTCAGTCCGTCCAAGTTGAACCAATAAGTCGGTCTGTAAACTGTAATACATGGAACTAACTTTGCCATTTGTGTTGAATCTCGTCCAGATAAGTTTGTCTGAGGGTTTGTTCAAAGTCTGAACGACCGTCTGACTGCTTGTGTTTCCTTCCCTGTCCAGCATCTGCTTAGTAATGTTGATGCATTGACACAACTCAGCAGCTAACTTGGTGAGTGCAGTGCTATTTTTACTGATGTGAATGATGGCCAACCGTGCAAGTGAAGAGGGTAGAGTGAGGGGAGATTTTCCAGTAATCGATCGTGGATGGCATCGTTCCTTCAGATGGTAAAATTTTTTTTTAATTCTTAAATGAGTGTCCAAATATACTTTGGCAGCTGTTAATATACCTGGGCGACCCGCCTAAGTAAAGTCTGTGTGAAGGAAACACTGCAAAATGAATGACTCTGTAGAGCTGTGTGGGTTTAGGATTAGGAGCAGCACTGGCTGATGTCCCAGAGGAGTCTGAAGGGCTGGGCAGAGATTTCCTTCCTGTAGGGAGTCATGTCTTCACCAGGGTTTCGATGATATCTGTCATCCAAACTACCCTGACCTGTCTCTTAATAGGACAGTTTGGACTCTGTGGGTTGTCATCACTCCCCTCTCAGCTAACGGCTCTTTTAGGTCAAGATCCTGTTTACTGGATACCTAAATCTTCAGAAGTCAGCATTTCCTGTTGCACAGAGCAGCCGCAGCTGATGCAGGAGGGTGGGGGGTGTGTCGGTTTCATCACGGGGGGAGATGGATAGAGATGTTTGTGTGTGTTTGCTTGATTAAAGGCTGGGCGGGGGGTTAGCAGACAGATGCTTGGCCTGCAGCTGGCTGGCTGAGTGGGAGGGGAGCTACATTGAAAAGCAGCGGTGCCAGCAAAGTGGGGCTTAGCCAGATACTGAGAGGAGATAATCCATATTTCATCTGCATCCTCCTCTTCCTCCCAACCACCTGCAGAGCAACACAACACAGGCCCAGAGCATGAATAGTGCATGATACAGAAATGAAATTTAAGAAGTGCTAACACTTAAATGGAAGAAAGAGATGCCCGTTTCCTTTCTAACGCCGTGGGGAGTTCTCCAGCACCCGGCAATCACTCTATTAGACATTAGGTGAGTTTCAAAGTTGCCCCGCCCGGCCAACTCAAATAAATAAAGAAAGAAAGAAACTTTCACCCTAACCCATCCACTTACTCATCCTTCTTATGCAGTAGTGCAGCAGGTACCATTTCAGTGTGGATCCAGCCAAAAGGCTTTACGCTGCATTCATAACATATACTCTGGAGTCCTCTCCTGATCATTCAAATGCAGTTATGATGATATTTTTTAATTCATTCAACAAATGTTTGGTATGAAAACCACACTTCATAGTGAATAAGCAACAGCTTCAAAGATGCTATTTATTTTTATACCGCGGTTCTTGCTGAAAATGTACTCTTTGCTAATTTAGCATCCAAAAAAAAAGAGGCACGGTACCACAACTATATTTCAGATATCTGCCTAGTTTTAAATATTCATGATCAGCTTGCAGCTTTGAAAGTGAGCTTAAAAGACTCTCTCTTGCTCGCTGAGTCTCACACACAGATATACGCACAGGCACACAGCACCAGAACGAGGGCTGTGTCTATTGTCTCTCTGCATTTTTATCCCCTACTCAATATTCACAGGAAATCAGGTAGACTTGTTTCCATTAGCTTGTAAATGAGCTGTTGTTTTTTGTGGCGCTATTAATCTCTGATTAAAAATCTTAACTGCAACACAATGTCATCTGTAGCAAACCAATACAGATTCTGTTCAGATCCAATTTAGCCCTGTTTACCTCTTCTGGAGGCAGTGGAATACATTATATGCAGATATAGTGGAATACCTTTCTCTCTCTCTCAATTACGTTTATTACTATTATGAACCTTGCCATGAATTTTTTTTTTTTTTTTGTGCAGACTCAGACTCAGTGTTTTTCACTTCCAACGTTGCGAGAACAGAGGGAGCTCCGTCTTTGTTTTGGAGTGATGTGGAGGGCATGGTGTCTGCGTACTCTGGTTGACCCACAGATTTCAGATCTGTGGTTGTGTTTAACAGTAAGCTCTGGCTTAGAGGAGTGCTCCAGCCCTCAGTCATTAACAGCCTGGAGGAGGGACTATCTAACATAGTATATATATGAGGAGGCTAAGACAGATATGAGCAATGAAACAATTAGTCTGTTAATTGATGAATTACTCTACAATAAATTCGGAACCAACAGTTTTGATAATTGTTTGATAAGTCGTTTAAGTCATTCAACCAAAAAAAAAAAGTTCACTGGTTCCAGCTTCTTAAATGCGTTTCCTTTTCGTGTTTTCTTTATTGATTAAATTGTATCTTATCTTTTGGCTGAAAAACTAAACAAGCATTTTCAAGGAGTGAAGTGTCTCTGGGAAATTGTGATGGACATTCTTTACTGAGTTAATGGTTTCATTTAAATTTTAATTTTAATTAATGACACCATTATTTGGCTTGTCTACATGGTCTACTCCACAGTTAATTACATACTATGAGTGAACAATACTCTGGTGTATGTTAATGTGATTAGTACTATTTGTCTGTCACACAGAAATGTCTGTGTTTTTATTGGCCTTCCATTTTTTATCTGCAGTCTTTAAAACACAGTTGCAAAGCCCTTCACAGAGAACACTGTGTAACACATGAATTAACAACAGGTTGATCAAAGGGGTACAAACAGGCAAACACTGAAAATACAGACGTGCTCATTTGACTGTTGCACATGGAAGCACTCAGAGTGGGAGGGAGCTGCACTGACCTGATGTTTGCTTCTGTGCACACCTGCTTAAGTACTCACACACACACACACACATGCACTACACGAGGCGTTCTGATCAGAGCGGGGCAGAGTAGATGTAATATCACATTTCTTTTCATCTGACAGAGAGCGAGAATAATAAATAAAGCAACTGGGCTGTAGCTCAAGCCTCCTGATAGATTTATCCAACTGCACAATGGCTCCTTTATGAGTCACATATACATACAGCTTCACCTTATCTCACGACCCGTTGAAGGTTAGCTGTAAATTGGCAGGGACTTCTCCATCGGCTCAGTCCCCGCGGCTCGTCCTCCGCCTCAAGCTCTGACGCTATACCATTGCCTGCAAAATGAGCCCAATCTTTTACCATGCGGTTGGCACAAGGCCGTAAAAATGTCCCCAGCGGGGGGTTAATCACATTTGACTGAGTACATATTTGAAAAGCAGTCGCAGTTACTGTGATGGACGGCATTAGCTCTGCAAGGTGTTATCTGTGTCTGCAACGGTTTTTCAGAGCGGGCTTCTGGTGATGGCGGAGGTGCCTTGGGAGGCTTCTTCAGTAGGTTTTGGGGGGGTTTCCTATCAACGTGAGGAGTAGTTTAATTTGGTCCAAAATGGCCTAACTAGAGAATGCATTACAGTGAATGCAGTCACGGGTTTCAGTCTCACTTCTATTACCTCCCGAGGGGCAGTGTAGACATTTATACAGTTTGGAAGTAAATCAGTAAAAGCACTGATATAAATTTTTTGCCAAACAGGTTCATTGGGTCTGTTTTGGAATTCATGACATAAAACAGAAATATGCTACTGTTTTGATGATATCCTGCCCTCTTCTTGTGGAGAATCCCCCACACACCCTTCCACCTCAATCCCAAAGGAGGACATTTAGTATTTTTACTAAAATAGTGAGAGCACCCTGCTAAGCCTGTTAGTAGTCCTCTATTATAACTGCCCCAGGCTCTACTGTTTTCCATACAAGAAAGAGAGAAAGAAAGCCAGAGATGGAAGCAGGGGGGGTAAATTTCTGCTAAATGGGAGACCCTGCGGCTGCACATGCAGACAGTTTTTGGAGAAAGGGTGTCAGGGGGACAATGAGTGTTGCACTGGTAGCCTGACAGGAAGTGGAACATATGTCCCCTTTCCAACTCCCTAAATCTCCAGCAGACCTCACATGAACTGAGCTTCTGGCAAAGCCTGTCTCACATCCTCCTCCGCGCACTGAAATCCACCCCTCCCATCACCAGTCCTCTGACAGAGTCATGCTGACAGTGATCCAGAGGCTGAGGGGAGGGGCACTGCAAACAACCCACCCTCCGGGAACCCAGAGTTACGCCATCACGGTAAACCCACCACCACCCCGCACCCCGCACCCCGCCCACCACCCGTCGACCGCAGCCAGCTACCGCTAATCTGTCTCTACAGCGCTGAATTCTTCTTTTCCTCTCTCTCTCATGGCCACACCCGCTGTCCAAATAATCAAACCCCGGCCATGAGACTGACCCCTCTCCGAGGCTCATTGTTTTAGTTTTACTCTACAGGCTCCAAGTGGTTTCTCCTCCCTTTTGTTTTTTATTTATTATCCTCCTCCCCTCTCTGTCTCTTCGGCTACTTACTGAAGATCTAAACAAACTTATTTATCTTCCTGCTGCTCCAGCTTCCAGAGAGAGTGACTGTCTGCATGTTTGACTCCTAATCTGAGTCCAGGCCTTGAATTGTGAGGAAAACATATGTGGTATGTGACTCCATGTGTGCAAGAGTGTTTGTGTGTACATTGTGTAATTGATGGCATATGTAAGAAATTACCGAAGGTTTCAAAACATCTCCTGGCCAATTTGAATGGAAATATCAGTCTTTACAGAGATTAAGGTGGTGTCGAGTGTCGCCGAGGGTCGACCTGGGGTTTCCATCTGTCACTAGATAGTTAGGGTTCTCAGGGAAAATGTGGTCGCAATACCCTGTCGGGAAGCAATCAAGCTTTCGCTGCAGGGGTTTTTCTTGGCTGAGCGGTTGGATGTGAGACTTGGAGGTGGCCTCTGTCCTTGAAGGTTTGAGCCTGTCAAGCGGTCGGGCTAACCCGAGTTTTGTCCTGTCTCTAGGCGCTGGTGCAAAGGAACAAAAGGGCACATAGACAGAGGGTGGTGTAGGCGGGGGGGAAGTCGGGGGCTTCTGGGAAGAGGCTGAAAAAGCAGTACTAGGGTGGGAAATGATGGAGGCGTCTGAAACCAGCAGGCCAAGCGTGAAAGAGATGAGAGAGGGAGAGAAGCCCAGATTTGGCCCAGGATCAGTCGCCAGAGACGGAGAGATTAAGGACCCATCATTCCCAGCTGCATCGTCAGGGTTTTAGCCCTCTCCCCTACAGTTATTTGTGTATGCTTGTGTGTGCTTTACCCACTAACGCTGTTGACTAGAAGGATATTTAGAACTGAAGCATGCACAAATATGCAAAGATCACCACCACACATCCCAGCACCACGGCCGTTGGATGTCCAGTCTTTCCAGAGGGCTGGGACCTCTGTTCTGGCTGTAACTGAGATGAGACCTTCCTGGCTGGCCTTGGATGTGACTGAATGCTTTTTTACCCTGGGAGAGCATGCTGTTTTGGGCTTTTGCCATGCATTGTTAGCCTCTCTAGTTCCCCTTCCTCAACTTGACTTCCCTTCTGCCTCTGCTGCATCCCACAAACAAGCCTTGTTTTGGCTGGATGTTTGGATCACACAGCCACAGTTCACCGTTGTTTTTTCACGGGTCACCCTAGTGCACTAGTCTCTCACACGCTCCTGCTTTCTCTCTCACTCTCTTTTGAACTTCATCATGTGATTCTTCGCTGTGGAGAGCTGCCGAGAGGGCAGGTGGTTGAAACAGAAGGGGCTGATTGGAAATTGGACGACCCAAGGTTAGACAGCCGATCTTTGCTGGAGGATTATTTGTGTAAGAGCCATGTAATGATTGCTGGCATGTCTCTGCAGTGAAATCCTGTTAGTCACTGCACAAGGGTCAGAGTCAGACTGAGCATGTTGTATATGTGTGCATCAGGAAGGAAGGTGACTCTGATCACATACATGACCAGGTGGTGACCTGACAGGTTCTGTTGTGTCTGACTGAAAGTAACCACAGGCTCCCAGCCACCGTGTGCAGACTGAGACGTACAGATCTAATTTCTGCTCACTGACGTTGTCCTCATGCACATCTGCAATAATTGACAAGAGGAAACGTGGTGCTGTTCATGGGAATCATCTGTTCACTTCACTGTTGCTTTTGACTCCTCAACTAGTTTTAAAAGTTATGCTCAACCTTGAGACTGATCCCAATTAATGTTCTACTATATATGACGCTGGGTATTGAAGCTCAGGACATTTTTGGTTCTGATTGAAGGGTGTTCCTAGCACCTGGTATCATCAAGTGTCTGATCAGGTTCCTGCTGTACTTTAATCATTTTGTGATCAAACAATTCCTGTTGTAGACTGGATTTTATTCCAGTCATCAAACTCACATCAAATGGATTATTATGTGCCTATGCTGATATTTGATGTCTAGACTGTGACTTCACCCCTCCCCACCAAACTCAGCACAGCAGGGAGGAAGTGGGGACTCACAGTGATAACTTCCTAAGGGGAACTTACACTCCGCTTACAGGTGGATGCCCGGGTGGAGGGGAACCTTATTGAGGTCGGGGAAATTCTAGAAAGCAGGAGATGTATCTAATGATAGGCATGTGAGAGTATTTGCAGCTAAATTACACTTAAGAACTTTGACTTCTTATGTTAAATAAAAAAGAGGTTTGCAGAAAAACATGTTCATACTCCACAAGCTAAAGTATTACAAAACACACTGTTTTGCTATGGATGCAGAAATGAGGTTTCATATTAGAACATATTGGAACCCAACCCTTACTGTATGACTGGGAAAAATTTCAAACTGCTGCCAAATAATACTGCTGTTTTAGAACCAATGATGTTTTCGATGCCTTTTGGTTTAACTCAGTCTTTATCAGATTGTGACATTAGACAGGAAACCACCCTTTTTTACCCATTCAACATAATAATTTAACTCAAATTAAGATATTTTCTTCATTAAAATATTGATATTAAATTTAATATTAAATAACGTTTGAAAATGTATTGATTTACAGTAGATCAGAAAATGTATGTTCAAAGATCAGAGATCAGTGTATACTACTATACAGTTCAGTCAGCAGCATTCAAAATCTGTAGAGCCCTAATATTATTTATTTCCTTCATGTTACTAACGCTATCACCCTAACATCAACATTTGTACTATCCACCTTGGACACCTACTGCAGTGATGACTCATTCTCTTAACTCCAGCTGAAGTTTTCTTGTGGTGATTCTGTCCCCGGGGGAAGGGAAGCCCCTTATCTGCGTACTCTCTCTCCTTTTCCATCATTTTACTCTATCTCTGCATCCTCAGACAACACTGAGCAGCGTATTGAACGCTGATGATGAATGGGTGTGGATTGATGGCAGATAGCAGGCCGCTGCTAATTGACACCGCTGTATCACTTCATCTCCTGCTTTTGTATTCCCCATCTTCCTCCTTCCTTTTCTTTTCTCGGCACATTACAGTTGAGATTAGTTGCTCTTAAGGAGCTGTGTGTCCCTGCATGATCTATTGTAATGAAATATACTCCGCAGCAGATTGCTTAAGGGCTCTTGTCAAGGGTATTGTTTTTTGGAGGCATTGACCGTGTTGGGCGTTGTTGAGTTATGGAAGAGCTTGACTTCTTCTTACTTTTTTCATTCTTGGCCTGTTATATACATAATGCTTTACTGTAGTTTAATGCTATTTAGCAAAAGTAGCAAAATCATTTTATTTTCTTAGTATAGCACAGCTATAACACTCCAAGCCACTCAGGAGTCAGCCAGGGTCCAGGCACTGATCAGCGAGGTGAGATTTCATTATCCACCAAACTGTCTTCCTCATACTGCTAGCCAGAGCCAACTGCACCTGACTGAATAAAGTGCAGGTTGTACAAATCTGTAGGCCTCCTTCAGAGCCAAATCCCTTTCTGTTTGACACCTCAGCCTCTCTGCTACCACTGGACGAACAGGCAAAGCTCTAGCAAGCTCCATTCTCCTCATCAGAAGCTGGGTCCAGCTCTTGGCAAGGCTTTTTAGACGAGGCAAGAAGACAAACTTTCTTGTTGCTTTGTTATTTGCTTGGGCTCAGCAACCCTACGGTAATGTTTTTTTTTTTTTTTGATCCTTAACAGATAGGCTTACCTGGGTTTATAAAAGCATGTGTTTTGATTCTTTACCAGGTGTTCTTAATATGTTTTTAATCCTCTTTATCCAGGGTTGACTCTTGCTGAGACATGCTTTCACATGTTCCTGGGATTGTGTTCAATATATCCATAGTTTGGTTCCAGGGAACAGGTGCACTGAAATGCTCTGCTCAAGGAATCCTGATGTAGCTTTTAGCATAAGCTCAACTACCCAACCTTAGGCATCACTGTTATTCCACTGGCTAATACAAACCATTCCCACAAGATCTGCATGTGCGAACTTCCTCCCTCTCCCTTATCACATTTTCTCTTGTACCCTTCTGCCACTTTATCATTCATCTCTCTGAAATCAGCCATTAACTCACTGTGCTCCACTTCTCCCGCCCTTGACTAAAGGGTATGCTTTCCTGAGTCTCCTCAACTGCGAATCAGCCTCGTATTCCCCGTGGACCGGCAGACAGCCATGCTAGCTCACGGCCAGACGGCTTTTAATCATTTATTTAGGGGCTGTAACGTCAAGTTCAACTCCAGTCTCTCACTTAGTGCACGTAGAGACGAGAGGGAGAGAGCGGGGGAAAGCGAACGAGAGACACCGCATTAAGCTTGGATCAAGAAGCCAGTTTGTCAGCGAGCTTCTAAGAGTCCCTCCTCCCTCTCTGTCCAGTGCTTTGCTATGGATTTGAAACCAGTGTAGGATGGTGCTGCTATTATTATGTATCCCTGTTTCCCTCCCAGCGAGCCTTCAAAGGAATGAAACATCATAGGAATCCAGTTAATTTGTCTAGATTTCATTTGCAGAGAGCCAGTGTGGTGAAATAGGAGAATTTATATACATGGTTTCTGTTTCATCCTGCATAGAAGAAGAGATAAATTATGCCATACATTCAAGAAACAGATGCACACAGGTGTGCATTACTAACCTTAATTCTCTTAATTTAATGCCTAGTGAAGTATTGTCGTTCTTTAACAATATTCAGTTGTTTCCATTCACAAAGGAAAAAACCACTAAGGAGAAATGCTTTCAACTGATTCCAATTCAATTTCATGTCAAATGATTTCAGTGGAAAAGTGTGACTTGTAGTGATGTGACAGGTTAGGGCAGGGCTTCATGTTTTTGCTGGTGCAGGGTGCAACTTCAGAGGCAGCTGGATTGTGTGTCAAATCACAACAGGCATCCATTGAGTGACAGGAGACCCAGGCAGACCTTGGATTTTCAGAGGGCCTTGCATTTCTGTGTGTGAACAAAGCCTTATTTTGGTTATTACATTGAAATTTGATTGACTCTCACTTGGCTCTGAAAAAAAAAACAGTGTACCTTTTGAATAGATACTGTACACACTGTTGTGTTCCACAGTGGGCTCCGAGTCACCAACGTAATTCACATTTATAATTGAACAGAACAAAGTTGTTGATTGGAGGCAACTAATCAGCACTGACCTTTTCTGAATACCATTAGAAGGCCCTTCCCAGCAGAGTGGTGATGTTTAGCCTGAGGTCAGTTGTAAAGAATGTCTTTTCCTCAGCTCAGCAGTGGTTGTGTGTAAATAAATGTGCCTCTTTCTATGCAGCAGATAGCCTTCCCAGCCATTAACCCCAATAATGGGACTTGGGGACCTTTCTCTGAGTGTAATGACCTAACTCAGCTCAGTTCAGAGTGCTAATTGACTCTACTGGATAGAGTGGAGTAGGTAAATAGACAAAGTTTTCATTTTCTTTGTGCTGCTGAGGCAGATGAGGGCATTTACACACAACAGGAGCCCAGGTCTTCTTCCCAGCAGGGACACGGAGAGGCTGGAGAGTTGTGGGATTAGGGGAAAAGATCCTCAACGTAAAAAGAGCAAACTTTTGACTGATCAGCAAGAAGGACTGGAGATCAATGAGGACTGTGTGAGGCTTTGAAGCCTGAGAGGAGCTGACCAATCAATGGGAAACTGTTCACTTGTTAGTATCTTCAAAGACGTGGGGAAAACAAACAGTCCTCTTCCATAAGGCGTCGCTTGTAGTGTTTCAAGAAAACACAGCGGAGAATAACACTAAAACTTTTTCTCTTGCTCTCTCCTTGGCCTCTGTCTCAGCCTGCAGCCTGCTGTAATTGGTTGGACAAAAATAGTCTTTAATAGGCTAGGATAAGTTGCTTTGACCGATTTTCTACGTGAGGTGAATTTTCAAATAGGTGCGATAATGCGGGGGATCTTTTTTTGTTTTTCACAGCTTTGATCTTTTAACTTTGGATTAAGATTAATATAGGTCAAAAAGTTAAGAAGTTCAAAAACTGCATTTCGACCATAAAATTGGTTCTTGTTTTGTCATGTTTATGAGTAAAATGATATTTCCCACAGGCAGTAGAGGGAACAGG
The DNA here is from genome assembly GCF_017976425.1 of Toxotes jaculatrix. Classification (NCBI taxonomy): domain Eukaryota; kingdom Metazoa; phylum Chordata; class Actinopteri; family Toxotidae; genus Toxotes; species Toxotes jaculatrix. Next base: position 23,095,463 of record NC_054400.1, read on the forward strand.
AAGTGCACACAATAAAAATGATGTTTAACAGCCTGAAAAAAATCCTCAGGTCAGTTACAGTACCTAGACTACAAGTGTACAACCCCCTGCTTCTCCTTTTTCCCCAATTCCACCACACCATCCTCTTCCAGCTGTTTCCCTCTCCGCCCTCTCCATTACTTTCGATTTCCTCTTCCTCCCTTGGCTCCATGCTGTTTTGGTTATCAATGATTGCCTCGTATGTCTTCCTTCCCCTCTCCATCACGAGAGCTGTAATTTTGTCACACTCATGCACAGCGGTGGGCCATGCCAGGGCGTTGCACCTCCGACCACTGCCTTCGTATCATTTCACATCAGCAGGAAATGCACTGAGAAGCACATTTTTCTCACACATTCACACAGGGTCAGGTGGAGTATGGGGGACTCTCGCTTTCATACTCGCTTTCATCCTTAGCCCGTGGACACATTTTCTTCAAATTCATGGCCTCCCAATGAAAAATGAATCAAAAACAGTCCTCTGGGCTTTTGCTTGCCTTGAAAGAAGCTTTAACTCAATTTGAAGTCTCAAGAGGTGAAGACTTGCTAGCCACCCTGCATTGCAGTGTTTGGATATAATATTAGGGCCAAATAAATCATGGACTGTCAGGCCAGAAACAAACTAGGAAAACTATATCTTTATAGTTTTCTTCTTGTGTACTATACAGGCATTGTCAAGAGTGTGTGTGTGCTTATAAATGCATTATTTTGAGTACTGTTTTAAGCTTTGCCCTGTGGAACCTAGTCTTGTTAAGCAGCAAGGTGAGCAGGGTGGTGAATGGGTTTGTATTGTGTCCCACTTTGAGTCCAGAGAGCTGGGTTTCTTTAAAGACATGCTGTAATGACACTTTTCCCTCAACCTTTTCAAGGTTAAGTTGCCTTACCTTAACCATAACATAATACTGTATAAACCATGTGTGATAAAACACAGGAATAACAATGGTAGTAAATGTGGTATTAGTATTAAACACAATCTGGGTTTTTTGCAGAACTGTCCAATATCTGCTGTTCTGTCTGCAGAGAGTACTGTCTGAACACAGCCTCTGGATGTGCTGTGATGAGGGCCATCTCAAGGGCTCCTGCAGTACCTGGCAACACAGCCTTTTTCTAAAATGTAGTTTCTTTTTGAAAAGTTGGACAGTATATATGAAAATCTGCTTGGCCTTTTCACAGTTAGTACAAATATCTGCTTGGATCTTTGAATCATTATTGTAATCCATGTGTATACAGTAAATAATATATAATCTTGATGTATTTTTGAAAATATTGTCAATGTTTAAATCAGTGGTTATAATGGATTAGAACCATTATTATTTCTGCAGTGATTTTCATGCCTACTTTATATATTTATACGCCACTTTTAATTCATCGCCTTGTCTCAGTATATTTTAGTGCTGTTATTTGCCACACATTATTATTCATGTACTGTGTTTCACATTTTCCATCCCTCTAGCTGAAGTGTCTCATTGCAAATTATGGTTGGCATTATATTTAATACCCTTCATTTGCAATGTTCTTATTTATGCTCTGCTTTTCTCTGCTGGATTTTAATATCATTTGTTGCTGCAGTGGCCCAATTAAAGTTTCATCTTGTTGTGTATCTGATGGAAGATTACCTGGATGTTGTGCTGTTTTTTTTTTTCCTGGCTGTCGCAACAAATGAATATGAAACTCTAGTCGGCTAATTCCGATTGTATAAGTTGTTTCCCTCTTTATCTGTGCAGGAGCAGAGCCCCAGTAACGCCACATCCCTGGCCATGATGCAGGAGCCTCAGGAGGTGGTGGAGGAGACGGTCACCATAGAGGAGGACCCTGGCACCCCCACCTCCCACGTCTCAGTGGTCACCTCTGATGACGGAACCACACGGCGCACAGAAACCAAGGTAAGATGCTAAGGTGCACTCAGCTTGCTTACAGTTCATAGGCGTATAGAGCTGTAGAATGATTTGTTGACGCCCAAACTTACTGTATTTATAGGTTTTTAATTAACCAGCTGTTTTCATGTTGTACTGATGTTAGAAAATGTTAGCTGTTAAAAATGTTCAGCTTTGGAAAACTGCTAAGCAAAAAGACAGAGACAGAGAGTTATTTCTGACCTGCAGGTAAAACCCATGGTCCATATGTTATCGTTGTGAATGGAGCTGGTGCCTACTGTCACACATTAGCAGGACACTGCAGAAAAGTTGTGTTGTTGTGGCACAGGGATCTCAATAAGCTCTTAGCTGCAAAAAGCCAGAAAGTCCCTTTGATCCATTTCAATATTGCTTCAAATTATGGTTATAGACCACTGCTTCCAAACCGCACAGTACTGTACCTCCACTCCCAGACTTCCATCCTTAAGAACTCTAAATTCCATAATCCTACAGCCCAAAGTGGTTTCATCTCCCTCTCATGGCTTGATTTATTTTATTATTGTGTTATTATGAGCCAACTCCTCTGGCGTTCTCCTAGTTTTGTGCTTCTTAAAAACCCCTTTGTTGATTTGTCCTCTACTATGTTCTGTTGTTTTTCTGTAAGGATATGTCGACTAACGTGAAGGTGAGTGGACTTTTATACCACTATGGCTTTTCCCACCACGCCACCATTTTATGTGTGCCCACGCAGGCTACAGCAGCAGTGTGCAACACAGTCTGCTTCATCACAAGCCAAATAATGCTCCAGTCTATACTTTAAAGTACTATAAAGTCACCGCTTGCTGCTTCCACCTCCTGGGATGAGACTCATTAATTATTTTCTACTTTCTTTTACATTTTCTTTCTGTCTCTTTATTTCTTTCTCTGTAAACATCCCTGACTGACATTATAGGAGGTACAAAATACCACTGACCAGCACCAGTAACACACTATACACCCTGACAGGAATGTTATGATATAATACAAAAATAGTTTTTAATTGTGCTATATTTTCACAATTTAATCCCGCAGACACACTATTAATCCCTGTGACAGGAAATAAAGTTTCAAAGTTTATTTGAAATGTTTACCAGAATCACCATGGTCATCTATAAACCCTCATCGGACCAGAATGTCTCTGTCTCAGTGTCTGGTTGGGGTTTTGAAAAGTTTCAAGCGTGTTCTTGTTCACTGCGTTTTGGAAGACGGTCTGCATTTCACTTTAAAGTTTGAATTCATCACTCTCTGTGCACAGAGAAGAATTCCCTCCAGAATCCGCACCAGGTCTCCATTTGATTAAATCCATCTTAGAAGTGAGGTGGGTGTTGGAAGATCTTTGTTTTTGCCTCTGCATTTTGAGACATACTCTGAAAGATAATCTTATAGTGCTACTCATTTTGCTTGGGATTCGAATGTAAACGTAGCTGCAGTCAGCTGGTGCTGCTGCTGCTGTTGTAGGCTTCCAGAGGAGTGGAGAGCACTGTGTGGAGCTCTTACTCTGGGGACTGCAAGACTGTAATTAAAAATCCTGGTCTAATCCCTCATCAGGGAAGGCCCATTGCCCTCCAGCCTGTTTACTGCAAGGGGATGGGCCACACACACACTCACTCACACCCACATGATTTTGTGCATTTACACACAGAACTTCTTAGGAGTAACACACACAAGCACATGCAGTAAAACATTACATTACATCCCACTAAGCAAGGGCCTCGCTGCTGAGGGAGGAAAGAGGAAGGACACTCTTTTTAAGGGCCTGCCACCCTGCTGGGAGGAGGGATCGGGTGTTTTCTGGAAGCCACTTTGAGGAGAAAAGCAGATTAATGTTCAGGGTGAACTTGTGGAAGCCAGCGTCTCTGTGGCGGCAAATGGATCCAAACCCAGGCGAGAATTTACGCAAAGAAACCCCTCCACGTGTCTTCCTCACTCTCACTCTCTCTTCTTTTCCTCTCTGCATCTCCTCTCTCTGACTCTCTTTCATGTGTTGTTTTTCTGCTTCTCTCCTTTTCTATCTCTCTCGTCATTTTGCAGCAACTCCGTTTTATTTATGTGCTTTTCTGTTCTTTTGAACCAAAGTCTTGCCATACTGTCTAATGCTAACGCGCTCCTTTCCCTTGATGGTTATGCCCCATCTGACTGCTGGAAGATGAAACACAGGAGCTTGTTCTATCTTCCTGATTTGCAGGCAAAAAAGTTTTTTCGGTGGTAAACATGTTTCTAGCTGATTTAGTATCAGCAGAATCACCAGTTGGAATATCTGGGAAATGAGCAGAAAGATTGGAATAAAGACGGAGCCACTGTATATGAGAGACTGGAGACTGTAAGTTACAGCTGACAGTCTCAATTAATGTGGGAATTTTTTTTTTAAATATACACTCAGAAAACCACTATGAATGGCCTTTCAGTAGCAGATAAACTCCTGCTTCTATTTACATTTTCAGTCAATTCAGCTCAAACTGAATTGGCCCCGACCACTTCATTGTGTGCCTGTATGAGTTCGAGCACATGCACGCTCTCAATTAGATCCACCTCTGTCCTCCTGTCCCAGCATGCCATGCTTTCCTTTGGCGATCATCCAGCCCCCTTTTCGTGCTGGCAGACACACTGAATGGAACACCAGTCATGTTAGAGGAAGAGCTCAGTTAGGCCATTAAAAGCAGCATTCCTCCTCTTTCCTCTGGATATGAGCTAATGAGAGTCAAAGCAGACCACACGAACAAATAAAAGCACTTTCACTACCCTGCACACGCTGGGGAGCCAACCTTGAGTGGGCAGGAGTTAGTTATTAACTTGTCAAAAAAAAATGCCAAATGTTAGTTACATCAGGTACAGCTGTTGTGAGAAATGAGGTGTCGCTGTTGAACAGAAAAGAAAGAACATAAGCTTTCTACTCACAATTCATGACTTTATTTCAGACAGACCTTAGACTCAACAAACACTTTATTTACAGGCTGATTTTAAAAATAGTTTCTGGAACACAGCGAGAACATGTTAACCTCTGAAACTGCATACAGCTACAGGTAGCTTAAATGTGTGCAAGGCTGTGTCATTACTCCAAAGCCATTACAGAGCTAAAACAACAGGCCAGATGTACATCTGTGCAATATGTAGTCTAAAGCAGTTTGCTGAGAGCTCTACCCACCCATCCCTCCAACTCCAGGTTACCAAAGTGGTCAAAACCATCACCCGCCGCACGTACCACCCCGTGATGGTGACTGATAACTTGTTAGTGGATTCCAGGCCTGCCTCCCGGACCCCCACCCCGGTGTCCATCTCGACCCCCACCCTGTCCGAGACAGAACCGGTGAAGGATGCCGATCCCTGTGTGATTTTTGCTGTGTTCTCCCCCCACCCACTGCCTGCCCGTTCCTTTAACATCATGTTTTAAAGAAGTCCACATATATTCACCAAGATTTCATTAGCATTGTGGAGAAACTAAAAATTTCTACATCCGTCATCTTCGCTGATGTGCTTGGACGGCCTGAAAATGAATCACTGGGCTTACGATCACAGGCTGCTTAAAAACCTGAATTACTACCTCATCCTCTCCCACTAACCTCCGGCCACCATGTCCATTTAAGCTCTCAATAAAGTGAATGCCGCAGAGGTTGTGAAACCTCTTACAGTGCTGTAAAGTGGACAGGTTGACGCCTGCTGCCTTTCCCTCCATTTTTAACAGCTTGGTAAACAGTTAAATCCTGTGTCTAACTGCCTGTGGTTACTCTAAACACTCTTCAGTGCCGTTGTGACTTTTTACATGTACACATAGTCACACACTCACATACTCACGCTCTCCACCATTTTAGCAATTCTCTTTTCGCCCTGTTTATCCCGCTTCAGCATATTTCAGAGGCTGCTCTGAAACGCAGGTCCCTTGCCTCCCCTCGCTTCCCCTTGCGTGACGGTTTAACGCCTTGTGAACTTGAGCATACATCAAAGAGTGTTTGAAACCTGTGTGATGGTTCCCTTTGCCGCCCGTGCAAATCGCCTAAAAAGCTGTGTTAGTACAAGGCAGCTGGGCATGTCAAGGATGGGAAGCTGTAGCCTTCGCCGTGCTCCCCTCTCAGCTCTGACAGCCAGAGCAGAATAGAATAGAATAAAATAAAATATGATGATACTGTAAATAAAAGGTGATAAAATTACCAGATACGAATAAAACCATTCTGACATTATTATCCCTCTGGAAGGCTGGGGTTCCCTTGTGGAGCTATATCGCTCAGGAAAATCAATAAAGCACGTCAAAAAAAAAACAAACTAAAAATATTATTTCATAAACATGACATTTATTATGTCGACATAATGGCTTCATGCAGGGTAGGACATTCAGCTGTAAGGCCTGTAGTCCCCTTGAGGCCCAGAGCTTGCATGAATGTGCCCATGATGTGAACATCAGAATGTTCTGCCATGGCGTACCACTGTGGATCAAGAGGGAGGAAGTGAGCTTGTTACTCTGAGGTTATACATAGGCTTTAGCTAATGTGAATCAAGCAAATTTATTTTTAACTGCACAAAAGCCAAGGCAAAATGGCATCAGCAACAAATGTAAATTACTCAGTAATTACTCTGAATGTGGAAATGAACCTTGGCGCTCCTGAAATAGTCTTTGTTATGTAGCTCACAGTCAGGGTGTAATCAAGAAACAAGGACAGTGAAGATTTCTATTTGTTTCAGCCAAGTTAATGAGGATTCCTTGTTGAACAACCGATTTGTGGTTTGTTCTCTTGCTCTTGGCACCCTCCTCTACAGTGAGGGTTAATTCTTCGTTGTGGTTTTTTTATATTGTTTCATGCCTTTGCCTTGCTCCTGATTAAAATCGAAATTATGGCCTTGATGGGAAAATAAAGAAAGCGTATAACAATTAAGAGGACTGGTGTCGAAAATTAAAGTCATCAGAAGCAGGAACGAGCGGAGCGGTTTTTTTTTTCCCCCATTCCCCAAGAAATTCAGCCTGTCGGTCTGCCCTCGTCAAGTGAGAATGAACCTCTCTGCAACACCTTGTCAGGCACAACACGAACTGCATCAGACCTGCAGCCCTGCAGACGACGATTAATTTTCATCAACCTCATTAATTTTGAAGATGAATTTATAGCTGCGGACAAAATAGCCAATTATCGGCCACAGCAGAATTCACTGGGCAGCAAATTGGTTTCTGTATGGGCGGAGAACCCAGGGAGGGAGGGGAGTTGCTGTCTGCAATTCTCCAGTCAGACAACCTCAGAGACAGCAGAGGAAGTAGAGTTACTTGACTACAGGCTGAAGTGAGTGTGAGGAATAGATACACGCAGGCCTGGTCATTACAGTCCTTCAGCTACAGTGTGCGGTGCTACCCTGCTACGCCCCCCTGGGGGACACAAAGGATTTAAGGTCCAGTGGAGCTGTTGCACTTCAAGATGGCTCAGTTACAGCACAATCCAGGAGACTTAGTCGACCCAGACAGTTTCTGTGTATATGTATGTGTACATATTTTTTCCACTTTATGATTGAAGATAACACCAATTGGAGACACTGGATACTGGTCAGTTAGTATCCACTTTCAAAGCAAAAGAGTCTCCTCCCTGACAAAAGCCAGTACATGTTTCTGTTACTATTATTATTTAAATTTGATTAATAAAAATTAGTCCCAACCAACTTCATCATCAAAAACACCTGTATATGCTTGAGTCTTCAAGAACTCTGAATGATTTTATGGAAACATCACTGTTCTCTCCACGGTTGAAGACTAACTGCAAAGTTAATTAGATTGATCTTCAGTGGATGAGTTTTCCTCTACATTAGATCTGGACACCAAGCATCAAATTGATTATTTATTTTTCCCTGTTTATTTGTCAGCCTCTTCTACTTTGTGTCGTTCTAACACAGTGTCCTGATTTGACAGCCAGAGAAACATAAACCTTTGTGTAATACACTGCATGGTTTTCTGTGTGTATGCAGCCTGAATGTGACATGTCCACTTGTCAGCTGGATCCAAATGTAGGTGTTCTTTAATATCTGACAGGCGTATCTGTTTCCCTCAACACAGGTGACTAAGATGGTGAAGACGGTGACCACAAGGACAGTGCGTCAGGTGCCCCTTGGCCCCGATGGCTTGCCCCTGCCTGAGGGCTCATCCCCACTGGGGAGCTACACTGACTCCATCGACAGGCGCTACATGAAGAATGGAGGTGACCGCTTCATCACACCTCAAGCAACCTCCACCCTGACGCGCTCCTACAACAACTCCTACAACGATTCATATGGCGAGACGCCTGAGAGCCAGTACGTCCGCCACTATGGCCTGCATGATGGCTACGCCGATTTGACGGACAACTACGGCAGCCTGTCACGTGGCGTTAACTTCCGGCCGCCACGCTACCCCTACCTGCCCAACAGCTACCGGCCAGAGAACAGCTACACGCTTCCTATTCGCAAGGATGACTATGGCCACATTGCCCAACCCCAGGTTCCTATGGGTAGCAGCACTGTGGATCTGAACCGCTCACAGCCAGAGCGCTTCCAGCCTGAGCCATATGGTTTGGAGGATGATCGTCGCAGTTTGGGCCCTGAAGAGGAGGAGCCATATGAGCTGGAGCCCGACTACTCCACTGCCAACCGACGCACCCTGCAGGGGGCCAACCGGGGTCGTACCCATCGGGAACCTCTCCGTGATGGACCTCGAGTCAGGTGAGGATATATGGAAAAAGCTTAAGAGAGCAGAGGTTTGTTCCTGTTCATACGGGATTAGGTGACCTGCTAATTTATCTAAAAGCAAAAGACATTACCCAGATAAATCTGTGTAGTAGTTGTTTTTAAACATCAGTACCTGGTGTTAATGCTTAAAACTTGACAGACCGAATTAAGGCTGAAGGATTCAGCCAGCTGGAGCTCACAGGAGATAATGTGATTGTGAAGGTGTGCAGGTTCATACAGTATACATGTTTTTCTTTTTGCTTTGGACAGCGTGTTGTTGATTGTATGTATGAGAGCAGGCTTTTCCTTGACACGAGACGAGATCAGGCCTGTTAAGATAAGAGAGAATGAGGAATACTTTTGTTCTTGCCATTAAAAAAAGACTTAAGTATACGATGCACAAGTAAACAGAGCAATGTGCCTGAGAGAGGAAGCATGGAAAAAAACAGTCTTTCATTGCCATTTTTCTGCAAATGGATGGCGAACATGTGTTTGTGTCAGAGGTAAAGAGGCTGAAATGATTGGAGATGTAACGAGGGAGGGAAGGCAGGATGGGGAGGGAACGGGAGGATAGAGAGGCCAGAGGGAGGGTGGGAGAGGATGGGAGGCTTTTGTCAGTTATCTCTCAAAGCCTATCCTTTTTTATACAACTTTTGTCGAGAGGAGTATAACCCCTGGCTCCAGTGGTCAGAAAAAAAAACTGGTTGGCCTCAAAAAATAAGATCCCAAAATGGACTCTTGTCTCCTAATAACTTCCAATCATTTCATTGCCGCCCAAAGGAGGGGACCCAGAAAAATGTCCACCCTCAAGTAAATTGAAACAGGGGTTTGAAGTTGAGTTGGTGGGAAGTATGCTTTAAAGACTTCTGTTTGAGCAGTGATCTGTAGCAGATGGATATTTTCAAGTTCTCTGCACTTTTCCACCAATGTGAGGGCAAAATGTTTGGGCCTGAAGCCAGATATTAAGCAACAGAGGCTGGAAGAGGAAGAGGGGGAAGAGTGTACATCTTAATCTGTGTCTCTGTATTTTTTGTAACAATCAAAGGTGACGCTAAATCCAGATTTCCTTGCATATGAGTTTTGCTTTTGGACTTTTCTTAATTAAGCTTATATACCCCCCCCCACACACACACACACACTGTTGCATATGTAAATAGCTGGATTTAAAGGCCCCTTCACTGGTGTGTAGGACGCACAAAAGAGCAGATGCTTAATCAGACTGTCTTTACACACTTTTGACTTCACTCTGACACTTACATATACACACACTAACTCTCTCTCTCACACACACACACACAGTCAATAAGAATCCACATCTTCAGAAAATGAGTCACTCCCCCATCCGCCTAGTGAGAGGCACTTGCTGTGACAGGCAATTTGTAGCCTGCCTTACATGTGTCACAACACAGCCCTAACAGCCACATACACCCCTTCAGAAACACACACACACTCGCAGACGCACACACATGCACACGCTGACAGCCGCTCACACGAATGCCCAAACACAAGCACACACGTTTGAAGCCGCTCTTGACTGACTGCTGCCTGTCTAATTGCAGCAGAAAATAAATCACAAATATTTCCTTCTTTCCTTTGCTCCTCCTGCTCTCAGCTGACTTCGAAACACCCAAACATCTGTATACTATAAGCACTTTACGTTTTTTTTCTCACTCAGAAACAGTGACAATCAGCCCTACCAGAGTGCCCAGGCTCTCCTGAGCGCTCACACTGCGATTAGTATTCCTCCAAGACGGAAGCGGCGACTCCAAAGTGCTGTAATGAATCTGGGAATTAAAGCAGTTTAATTACAGCTTATCATTACATTGCAAGCTCTCAATTATGCGCCGACAAAAATGAAGATGTTTACTACTAAAAAGGCTTCCCGCGTCGGCTTTGAGCACTCATTTTGTCACTGCCGTGGAATCCATCGTGTGTTAAAGTATGGACAGGAATGATAATGTATTTCTTGCAGAAGTTCCTCAGACGTGTGGGCACGCCTCGCTCTTGGATTTCCGTGTTAATGTAGCTCTAATGTACAGATGGGTGATGAAGGGAAAAGATGAATAAGTGAGTGTAGACACATACTGAGTGAAGAAACTTTACAGAGGGCTCACTGCACGATTTGATGAGTTTGAAAGTGGCATGAATCATATACTTTTTTTTTAAACACAGCCTTCACCACCAATGTCACCCAAATCATACATGGTCAGAGATCTACATGCATGTAAATTTTGTTTTGTCACTGTTCCTCTTTCAACGCCAGCCAGTTGAGCAACCTTTACAACCGAAGGCTTGAACCCAAAAGGTCAGCTGGGCCTGTTTAGCTTATTACAGCTTCAGGTCATGCAGAACTTTAAATGGATGCATCTGCATTTGCTGTGTTTCTCCCCTCAGTTACTCAGGTTTTTCCTTTGCCTGTAATAGTCAAGTGGAGTACGTACAGGGCACTGATCCGGGAGAATAAGTGGACCACATAGTGTCCATCAGAGGTGAGAGGCCATGGAGCTGTTAGTGTTTCAGTGTCCTGCTGAATAACTCTTCAGCAGGGTGAAGGCTGGTGCCATTAACTGTGTTACCAAGCAAGTGCTGTATGTTTTGTCTGTGTAGAACTGGACGTGTTAGAAGAACTTGCTGGATGTGGCAGCATTTGATTAAAAAACAAAACAAAAACAAAAGGTATTTTAGAAAGAATTGCAGTGACACGTGTTTATCTGATGTAGACTGCTCTGCTTTTATTTCAGCGTTTTAAATTGAAACTCGTTTTATCTGTATGTCTGGAAAGTTTTCACTCTGTCATAAGTCTTTTATGAAGTTTTGTCAGTATTCAGTCTTGATTTTTCTCAATTTTGAAGCACTTTAAAATTTTGCTTGGAGCAGCGATGTATCAATAGAGGTTTATAATATTTTAGTATGTTAGTGATTTGCTCAAAGACAGCAGGAATGTAGCTACTCTTCCCTTTATCCCTGCCCAGGTTATACAGATAATGTACATGTCTGTCCCATCTCTCACTCTCTCTCCCCCACTGTGCAGATGTGAGTACATCTAACTCCCTTTTCCACCACCCCAACCCATCCTTTATGCATGTGTCAGTGTGTGTCCATGAGCACCTTTCTGTGTGTGTGTGTGTGTGTCCTCACGCCATCGTGATTAATAGCTGCTTTTGAACTCTGCCAGACTACAGGGGCGTCTTTAAGCCAATCTCTAATGGCTCATCTCTCCTTGGGCGACACACTCCGCTTCACCTGCCCACCTGCACCCAGGGGTCACCACACACACATATAGACATATAAATGCACGCATACAAAGTCACATTCACTCATCACTTGACTGAGAGGGAGGGGGTTCTCATTCTAATCCAGTGGTGTCTGTAGGGAACAGCACATGGAAGTGATCTGATACTAGCCAGCTCAGCCCTCCTCGATCCCACCAAGCGGCTTTCACTGAGAGCCAGACACGTTTAATATCATACTTCCATTCTGTCATGTTTGAGGCATCCTGTAAATTATGGAAGAAACTTCTGAGCGATGTCACTCTCCTTTAATTAAACGAAAACAAGCAGTGATGGCAGTGAATAATGCCGTCAAAACAGCTTGAGAAATTAGGAAGTGGCAAGACATAAACACTCCAGCTTGGCTGTTTTTTTTTTCCTCTTCTTTGTTCTTTGTCCCACAAAGACTTGTGCATCATAAAACAATTATTGCCCATAATTCAAAATGAGCAGTCTTCTCGGCAGGGACAGTCAGTGAAGAGCTCATAAACGCTGCAGAGATGTAATGTGTATGCCAAAGAAGAGGGTCAGGCACAGCCATGATTGAAGGATGATGAAAGTAACTGACAGAAGATGAGGGAAAGGAAGAATAGTGAGGATGTGACAACGTCTGGAGGAGTAAAGGAGTGCTAAAGTTTATACATTCATACATCTCGTATCTACTGTATCTCTTTATCTTTTTTTTCTATTATTCGTGTCTTAGAACAAAACCGACGATCGCGCAGATTCACAGAAATATCCCGGACATTCAGCCGCTCGATTAACATGAGGAGAGCGATCTGCTGTAATCATGCTCGGAGCATCGCGTCTGGCAGTGGAGAGCCCTTTCACATCCTATGAATACACCCCTCCCTGTACACACAATGCCGCCAATTTAAATGCAAATCCTGACATTCCCATCACTCAGCCTCGCGACGCCTGCTTTACCAAAAGCCCCGTCGCATCGGCCCAGATCTAAATGAGCCACAATCTACACAACTGTACATCTCATCTGTGTGTTTAAGTGTGTGTGTGAGAGAGAGTGTGTGACAAACAGTGTGTGACAGATAATGAGAGAGAAAGCCACAGAGAGACAGAGATACTGTGTGTGAAAGAGATTGTGGTTATATATGCAGGTCTATGAGATGGTGATGATCCTGAGGTTGTGTACTGCCCTTTCTCTGGGACGGTTATTCCTGCCTCCCGTTGCCTTCTCAAGTCCAATGTCCCACAGCAGTTGAAAGCTGGATGACAGCCTCCGTGTATGGGAGTGTGTGTTTAGAGCTCGGTGTACGCAAAGAATCGTTTAGTAACCACCAGCACGTGCACAAATTTCCCCCTTTTTCCATACAGTCTGTCATGCTGCTCTGTGTGTTTGCCAAACCTCAGAGCAGCAGCCCTCCATATGATGATGTGCTGTAATCAGGCTCATGAATGGCCCCTCCTTCCATACTGTGGTTACAGGCTGCTTATAGAGGTTTGTGGCTGTCCAACATGTTCCACAAATCTGGAAAAAAACTACTTTTAAGAGAAAAATTAACAGTGCTGATACTCAAAATCCACTTTAGTTTAGGTTAGCTGTGTTCCAGTCAGTTTCTTTGTGTGTTGAAGACACCTGTTGGAAGAGACATTAGACTTCCAGAGTCACAGCTGTTCATGACATGTGCCCATGACATCCAAAGCTTTGCCCACAAAATTTGACACAACCATTCAGCAATGTGGTGCTTTGAACTTGGTTCACGCTGCTTTCAGCATTTAGACGCAGGGCCATGCTCGACTGCAGTGGTGCCTCACTCTGTCTCTATCAATCCTCTGTCCGTCTATCTGAATAGGGGATTTAGTATATCGTTACACTGCTCGGGCAGGAGTTTTTCTCCCAGTTCATCTCCTATCAGTTCCCCCAGCATGCCTGGGAAGAACTGTAAAAAGACATAATTAACATAAAACTCATTAAAATTATAGCTCGGTCTGGAGTTCCCTGCCAACCACTGACATTGGCCACTATTCTGTTGCACCACCAACCACCATACATCAAAGATGGTGAGAGGAGACCAGCTGTATTATGTAACGAGAGTAAACAAGTCTCAAGCTGTGGGGTGGGTGGGGGGAAGATAAAGGCTGTTCATAAGTACACAACCCTAATTAAATTCCTCTCCCCATGTCATAAGTTTTCCTACCAAACATTCTCCCATCCTTTCAGGCAACTCAGTGGTTTGTGTTTAAAAAGAAGAATTTTTGTGAAGTTTCAAAAATATTGTGTGCAACTTCTCTGCCGGTGTAAAATGTGACTCCCCTGACTCCCTCTGCAGAGTTGGCCATGCAAGTGAAAAATGGTTCCTGTGATTAAAGAGCCTTAAGTAAAATAAGTAGCCTGCACTCCAGCAACAAATGATTTGTCATTGGAATTGAACGCCTATATTTTCACCCATGTACCGATGGAGAATTGATGAGGCTGCCTTTGGAGCGAAGAACACTAGAGAACAGAATGTAGATCATAGACTCTGAGACGCTTGAGAAATAGAGATTGGTTGAAGGGAACCCCCTATGCACCCTCAAAAGCAATTCCGCTCTTCCTGTACCCAGTGGACACTTATTCACTTTACTCATTGAAAATGAGGAGAGCTCAATACTGTTTAAGTCCCCAGCCCAAACCGTAGCAGTGCTAATGAGGCTAATGCTAGCAGGGACCAGAAATGGTCATTAACATTTTAGCAGCTGCATGCCAGTGTTCGTCGCTGTGAGCAAAGGGAGCCCTGGGGCCATCATAGGGGCTCATAGTGATGGGGGGGGGGGGGTGGGGGCTCACTGCTCTTTTCTCTGTTCCCTGAGGGAAAAGTCATCAAATCCTGTCTCTACTGTATGTGTTGGCTTCTTGAAAGAAACTTCACAAGACTTTCCCTCAAAGCTTTATCTTTGGTGTGCCTTCTTTTCCTGCAATCCGTGCAATCTTTTCCTGTCTCTCAATCACTCTCTGCAAGACTTTATGTGTGCTGCAGTCTGACATGTTTGTTTGCTACCACCTGACAGGGAGGAATAATAAGGAGAATGTTGCTTACTGTGCCACCATAGTCCCTCTGACATACCCACGAATAACAAATCCAAACCACAGATCACCGTGTCTCCCCTTCGCTCTCCATCCTGCACTCCTTCCCTTTTCCCCTCCATCGCCCACATCTTTTCACCTCTCACTCACCCTGTCCTCTGCTTTCCCTTTTCCCCTCATTAGTCAGCGGCTCTCACCTCAGCTGGCTTCTCTCAAAGTCTTTCCCGCGGCCAACTAATTCTTCTCTGAGACGGATCTGTCTGAGTCACCCTCCATTTACCTCGTCCATCTCCCCCGTCCTCACCGTCCTCTCTTCTCTTGTCTTCCAGAGGGTACCCAGACGACCCCATTGAGGCAGAGCTGATCGATGAGCGCCACCCTTATATCCATGGCATGTACTCAGCACCACTGGCCCAGCCAGAGAGAGGGAGCATGGCCAGTCTGGATCGCATGGGTGGCCGGCGCTCACCATCTATTGACAGCATCCGCAAGGACCCGCGCTGGCGTGACCCAGACCTCCCCGAGGTCATCGCCATGCTGGGCCACCCCATCGACCCGGTCAAGTCCAATGCCGCTGCCTACCTGCAGCACCTGTGTTATGAAAACGACAAGATTAAGAAGGATGTGCGTCAGCTGAAGGGAATTCCTGTTCTGGTGGGGCTTCTGGACCACCCCAAATCTGAAGTCCACCGCAAAGCTTGTGGTGCCCTGCGCAACATCTCCTATGGCAAGGACAATGACAACAAGGTGGCCATCAAGAACTGTGATGGCATCCCAGCCCTCATCCGCCTGCTGAGGAAGACCAATGACATGGAGGTCCGAGAACTCATCACCGGTAAGAATGAATGTTTTCACACACATCAGACAATAGACACACAAAATCATGTGACGGAGCTGAAGCAGGACAACACACAAATACCTAGTCATCAGCTTACACAGCATTCACACCTACATGCAATTTCAGAGCCGCCAGTTAACCTAGTCTGCGTGTCTTTGGACTGTGGGAGGAAACCGGAGCACCACATCATGATATATCAGGAAAATATTCTCCTAATATCATGACTTCATTTGTGTTAACCACATCACCCAGTTTTACTCCAAAGCTTGTACTCACAGCATTTTATTAAGTCTCACATACATTTATATTTTCCTTTCAGCTACATAGAAATGATCTGTCATCTGGGTGAAATTGTGTGAAATAAGTGTTGTTGATACATCTGATTACATTCCTTAAGTAAAACATCTTTTACAGTTTTCCTGCCATCTTGTATAATTCAAAGACCACCTGCATAGCACTGTTGAAGCCTGCTGGCCATCTTGTCCACTAAAGTTAGGATTCCTCTCTCTTTTTGCCTAATTAGTCTAAAAACTCCTTCACGCATAGTAAATGTAAAAGTGCTGCTTTTCAGCCTTTTAAGGTGATATGATAGTGCCTGATCATGCCAGTCTTTTCCAATCACCGGCTACACACTTTCCATCACTTATATATTCCATCCAGTAAAATACTGAGTCGGCTGCCATAATCCCATACTCTGCATAGTAATGCAGGGCTGGGCTGTGAGTCATACTATATCTGAGAAGCAGTTGTTTTGTGTTTTCCCCACAGTTTTTGCAGTGTTGCTTATAAAAGATCAAATATTCCCTATATTTCTTGTTTCCCCATCTTAGACCCCTCTACCTTATTTGATATGTTTGTATCCCAGGCATCCCATATGGAAAGATCCAGTACTGGTTACCACTTGTTAACCGACTAACGAATGTTAATGAGCTAATTGGTTGGTCATAAAACATAAAACAATACTGGAAGCAAAAACAGACAGATAGAGAATGGAAGGAAACTTCATGGGAAAGCAACTGGCATTTAAACTGAAGAAAAAGCTGTTCGCTTCAATGTGTGATGAAATATGTTTTAATTCCTTAAAGAGGAACTATTGATTCAGGCACCGTGACAGGGTTTCTTCTCCTTGACCTGGTAAATGTCAGCTGGGGAATACAGTCGTGTGTGTGTATGTGTGTGTCTTTCAAAGCGCTCAGCTAATCCCCAACACGATTGGTTTGACCTGACACACTTTGGCTGGTATGCACGCTTTGCCATCTGAGAAGGAGCTTTTGTTTTCACTGCACACGTGTGAAAAACGAGAGCAGCTTTAAAGTGATATACTTGACCTTTGTGAAGTTGCCAGCAAGTGTAAAATACACTGTATTCACCGCCTGAGACAGAGAAGAGGAAATTTTCAGGTAATTTTACAGTGAAGGGAAGGAAAATTGTTTTCACTCTGGATGTGATGTAAAGACCTGTGAGGCTGTGGCCCTAAAGAGTGACTAGATAGTGAAAAAGGTACTGGCTATTGACCGTTTTAATTCATGGGTATTGGTAGGGAAACCTGTTCTTAAAAACCCATGCTTGTTGAACTGTAGTGTGCATGCAAACACATAAATGTGTGTGTGTGTGTGTGTGTTTCCTTTGCTGTGACAGAGATGTCGCGGTGAGCGACGACTGTGCCACAGCAGAAATGATTGCCTTTACAGCATCGTGTTGCTCCCCATCGTAGCTAAAAATAACCCTGCACCACAAGACAAGGAGGACAGAATGGAGGGAGGCTTTTTTCTTTTTTCTCCTCTTTCCCTCTCTCTCTCATTATCCACCCTCCTTCGCTCAATCTAATTTTTTGTCTCCTTCATTCATTATCTACACTCTCGCTGTTTTTCTCCCCGTCCTCTCTGTTTCTCCAGCTTTAGGTTTCCATTGGCGATGAATCTGGCCCCAGTGAAAACAGGCCAGTCACAATGCAAGCTCAGCTTACAGCCTCAGCCCGTGTGGCTGGAATTGGCCATGTTTTTCTACAATTAAATATAATTGGGGGGTTTTAAATAGAGGCCCCTTTTCTTAGTCCATGTGTTTTAAGAGTTTGCCGTTGGAGTTTGTGCTGTCCCTGTAAAACCACAGAGAGCTCTGTTTTCTGCACAGGGAAACGGGCGACGTGGAAGGAAACAAGTGGTTTTATTTTCCAACACACAAGACAGACAGACCAGTGGTTCATATTTTTAGTGCTTTGTACTGTTCAGAGTAATTCTATTTTCCCTCTCAGTAGGCTCTGGGCTGTTTGTGCCCTCCAGCTATTCCCACTGTGGAAATGTAGATTATTAAGCGGATTTGTCTCCTGTTTTTTTTTCTGCAGGAAATGTCAGAGTTTGGTGGACTGCCAGTCAGGCAGGTGTTTGCTACACGCCTTTGTATTTTGGATGAAAAATGCATATGGTGTAAGTTGGCAGATCTTAAGGATAAAAGATAAGTGATGTCTAGACACATGTCTAAGTCTATGCCAGGGTTTTGTGTTTTTTTTTTTAGTTTAATAATATATACAGCATTGTGTATTGGATGATTTGGTCTAAAACACATAAACATGAGTGTGTTTCTGCTGTAACACTGAGGGCAGAGAACTACAACCTTACACAGGGTATTAATAGAGCAACCAGCTAACAGTATTAATTCTTATTTTTATTTTTATTTATTCTTATTTTTTTGACCACTTGGGGGCAGCACAACAAATTGTAAACACAGCATTATCATATTATTACCTACCAAGTTCTTGTAGCTAAGCCACATGGAGCAGATACAGCACAACACTAGAAATCATCTGCAATCTTCACCCTGCTTTGAGCTATGTTCAGGTCAGACAAGGCTGATGAGAGCAGTTAGACTGAACCAAAACAGTAAAATTATGGCAGTAAAACCAAAACAATGAGACAATAAAATGCTCTGCAGAGCTGAGGGGTACTGCACTGTAGGATAATAATTATCTTCTTTTTCTCCCATTATTATTATTTCATTTTCAGAGTTTCTGAAAATCTCTTCCTCAAAAGCCCCCACTGATGCCTAAATGCCCGTTTTACAGCAGAGGGAGAGCTACATAGATTTTTGAGGTTTTAACTCCATTGCCTCCTCAATCACCTCTATAGTACCAGTCAATAGACCTTTTTCATATTTTGTTAGGTCATAGCAGGAGAAGCACAGGTGTAAATAATGACATTATTTACTGTGGTAATGGCTGCATTCCATTTAGATTTTCTGATTCCTGATTTTGCATGCAGACTGACTCAAGTGGCTTACTGAGACACTTGATGGGACTTATCCATTGTTAGAATTATTAATTACATCTGTGTTTTTCCTGTTATGACGAGTCAAAATGTCTTCATATCAGCCAGTGTCGAGGCAGATATTAAATTCATTTTAGATTTCAAACCAGAGTGGCCAGAAATAAACCCATCAAAAGACACAGATCTTGTCATATTTTTTCATCTGACCCAGACATGCTCCCAAAACAGAGCAGGCTTTACACTCACTTGACTGGATGCATCTTGGAAGTTGCTAAATTTGTGAATGTGGGGCAGCAGACGCAGCCTTCACCAGCAAATCACCGCTGAGCTGTTGGCAGTGTTTTCTCTAAGGGCATTGTAAGGACAGTGAAGGACAGTGGAGGACAGTGATTACTGCACTGTGCTGTATTTAAATCTAATCCTGAGAACACTCGAATCTAGAGAATACAGATTTAATTGAATTAAAATTTCCCACCTCTATTACATGCATACTACTGCCACTTAATTTAACATATGCACACGGTGCTACATTAGAAATGGTTCAAACAGAAACCTTTCCATAGACAAGTGTAGCACTGATCTCTCACTGAGTTTTCAGTGAGTAAATGTGCAAGCAGACTGCACCATATCCATCATGTTCCAGGTGCCCGACACTAACTGGACCTAATAATTTGATTTTTAACGACAGGATAGTTTGTCGCTTGGAGTCAGTGTGCTGGTCTCAGCTCAGCTTTGGCGCAAATAGTGTGTTCCCACCCCACACACAGAGGCTGTAGGCGAGACTCGTACTCAGGGACATGGTCCTTATGATGATGCAGAATATAGTGAAGTCATTTCCAAGAAGGGCAACATATCTGAGGTCCCCCACCGTGATCCATGAGACAACCTGCTGAGTTCATCATCGGTGTACTGCAACTGTGTGTGTGTGTGTGTGTGCGTTGTGCACACTTTGCACAGCCCTTCCTACCTCATTTCATTAACTGCTTTCTGGGGATTGACCTCAGGCTCCTGCCTTGTATCACCTCCCCAGTACACACACACACACACACACACACACACACACACACACACACACACATTATATAAATCTTCCATATCTTTCACTTTAGTGGATGTTTGCTGTAGCAAGGAACAGTGAGTCCACTTACTGAGGTCTCCTCCCTTCTCTTCCTCCTTTCATGTATCTCGAATGCCCTCCATTTTTTTCTAACTGTCTCACCCTTTGTCTTTACCACTGAGAGTGTGATGGATGGCATGGGGGTGAGGAGGAGAAGCAGAGGAGGGAGGAGAACGGTAATGGGCAGAACTAAGTTAATAGCCCTGCTTGAAGAGCAACATGCCTGCCAGTGGAGCCTGGAAAATTTAATTAGCCTCAGCCACAGCTCCAGCTCCAGTCCCATTCCCAGTCCCTGTCCCTGTCCCAGTCCCTCCAGCTCTCACATCCAGGTATCAGAGAGAAGGAAGGGTGTAAGGGAAAGGAGAAGGAGTAAATAGAGAAACAGGAGGCAAGATCTGGCTTACACTCAGCTCACAACTTGTCTCCTTTTCTCCCCATCCTGCCATGTCCTCTGACAAATACACATGTACTGTTTTGATCTAAGCATTGCTGGGTTATGTCAAGCTCTGACAAAAATCTGACAAATCAAAACTGCCTGTTTGTGACAACAGATGATTGAAGAGGCAGGTAATAATGTACATGTTCAGCTTGCCCTGTGGCTGGATTGGATTTAAAACAAAGAAAACAAAAGCAAATCACAGGTGTGTGGGAAAACCTTAACAGTAAAAGATTGTTCCTACATACAGATCACAGTGTCTTCATAAACCCCCCCCCTACGCATTTTCCTATTTATGGAAATTCAAGCGTAGAAATCTTTGGAGATATTTTTATAGCTGAATAGGTTCTGTTTACAGGAATATATCACAATATATTTTACAACTTGTTTTGCACATTTATCTTGTTATATGCAGCTTTTTTAGATGGGTTTCTTCACAACCAACTCAACCAGACTGTTTACCCCTTTAGAACTTTTCTCAGCAGATAAACAACATTAATAAACCAGAGAGGGATAACATTTTTACATCTTGAAAGCAGTTTGACTTAGTTATGGAAGGTCGTGGTAAAGTCTTGGAATTTTGTTTTTTATGGCCCTGCTGGGAATCCTGGCTTCATGAGATAACAAACTTGGGAGAAAGCTAACCTGGAGGTGGAAATAAAACAGTTCCACAAAACAGAGCTAAGAAATTTTTTTCACCTTGCTAGAAATCACAGTCAGACTGCAGACAGACAGTTTGGAGAGTGTTCATTTGTGAAGCAGAGGTGTGTTTGCTGTGGTGAATGAGTTTGTTGGTTGGTAACAGACCAGTTAAGCTGCCTGTGTACCTGATTCTAATTTTACCCAAGTTTCTGATCCTCTGCTTTTACAACCCAGACAGTCACTGTCACTTCTGGAGTGGCTGAAGTTAAAGTAGTGCCAGTGTTAGACTTTCACTTTCTAACCACATTGTTTTGATCTTCTTATCCAACTGTCCTCAATAAAGCAGATAAACATATTTTTCAAAATGTTGAACTAGTCCTTTAAACAAGCACGTTCTTGGCTTTCCTTTCCAAAAGAACAACAGATGAATTTTGACAGTGTCCAACTTCCTCTCTTAGTCTGTATCCATGGAGTCTGAATATGTTTATATCAGGTGTAAAGTGAGCCCTTGACATCACAATTGCTCGGTGTCTGCCTCAGTCCCCATGAGACAGCAGGACATCCCTACTACTCCCACCTCTGACAGTCTGATAGAGGACAGCAAATGGACTAATGGAGTCACTGCTCTGAGACGGTGGCAGGACATGGGATGGAGATCGTCACTTCCACAGCACTCTGTCATCTTTAATAACATTCTGTCTGTGGGCTGTATGCCTGTCATACTTGATGGATCGCAGCCACAGCAAAGACATGCCTTTTCCTCCCCTCTGGCATATGTGATCATTGTAGAGCTGACTGATTCCACCGGCATGAGCAGTGTTTCAGCTGGAATACTGGAGGTGGTGGTGGACAGCCCAGGGGGGGACAGAAAACGCTTGCATGGCTGGATGCTACTTTTTGCATCGAGGCATAAGTATCTTTTGTTACTTTGAAGTGCCTAGGTTTATAATGAGCCCTTGTTAGTTTCTGTAAATTACCTTCTGGCTAATGCACCTGCCAACACAAGACAAGTCATAGATGGATGCTGGTGTATCGTAGGTTTTATATACAGTGACAGATTTCCAGCCGTGTTGGCTCTGGACTGTTGATGTTTTATGATGATGCTGAAACAATATTGCAGCAATAACTTCATATCAGAACAAGCACAGGGCTTTGAAATCAGACTTCAGTGTCAAACCCTATACAAATGAATTGTATAAATGAATGAGAAGGAGTTATTTTATGGTTTATTAATAAGCTGCTTGTTTTCTTCCTCCTCTGCAGAAAATGTGCAGCTCATAGATGCTCATAAAGCTCATAAATTAGTTCCTGTGTACTAAATATTTCCCATATAGTGTATCCTAAAAACATTTCAGTCAGAAGTTTTCTTTATGCACTGCTTGTCTTGCATAAGCTCACACTGCTAACTGCCTCCTCGTGTGTTGACTACATGTTGGATGTTGCTTGTCACATCTAAAACTGATGCTAATGACACAACAGTGGGGGTAATCAAGCTGTCAGCCTGGCGGGCAGGCATGAATGTTAGCTAGCTGTCATCATACCAGAGTACACACCACCACAAGAGCACATTTGTAGTTAATGCGATTCATGCGTGGATGCTGATACTCTGATTCGCTCTCAGGCATTTGGTTGGAATAAATGAGAAAATTGACCCTGTGAAAAAGAAAAAAGGAGAGTGGAGGAAGTATGCACCATAGATGGAGCGGATGTTTTACTAAAAACTAAACTATGAAGGATGAAAATCATAAAAGAATACCACAGTGCTAAATTATATAGTTATAAAAGGGCCATTTTTAAAATGGATTCTTTGCTCTTTTGAACACAAACAGAGAGCAAACCTCCATTTAATGGAGAGAGATGTCTGGAGTAACACTTACAGGATCTGCTTTATTATTTTCAACCAAAAACACTTAAATGTGCAAAAATTGGAGACAGGAAATCAAAAGCGGCACATAAAGGTAGCGTAGCAAGAAACAGACAAACACACAGAGAGACAGACAGATATCTGGCAGAAAAAGAAACTTCAACTTAGAAAATAAAACTGGTGTAATTTATTCAGTCAGATCTTCAGTTATGCAGATGGAAGAGCATCTGAATCTTTAAATAACATCTCAGCGTGTTTTTGTCCAAGTTTAACGTACCATGAAAGTGCTTGTAAAAAAGAAAAAAAGAAATCAATTTTGAATTTGTAGAGATGTGAAATTTACAGTAAATGCACAAAGCACAAAATGAAACCAGCCTTCATTCAACAGTGTAATTACCTGAACAGTGGTTGTTTTGGGCTTTGGGGACATTTTGCTCTGAAAGCAGTCTTTCAGGCAGTGTTTTGTTCAGTCTCTGGACATGTTCTGTACCCAACAAGCTCAAGGATCAAGTAGTGTTTAGGTAGTTTGAGGTAAGGTGTGATGTTATTGATGTTTTGCATATATCAAGTCAGGACTTGAGTCTGTAATGGTCTATAAGGAATACAAGAATTTAATATTACAGTAATATTACAACAGATCAACCACACTGTCCAAAATCTTAAATCTGTCCCTGCACTAAGCACTTTCAATGTCAACATGATCTGTTAAGCACACTGGATTATACAAAGTTGCCCCAAGGCTTTAGAGTGTGTTCAATATCCTGCATCACACCTTGGATTTGTGTGTGAATGTAGCCTAGAGTGCAGCCACACCTCAGCTTACACATCTAATAGCTTCCCAGTGAGATACTGGTAGCCTGGTAGTCTCTGACGCACAGGAAGCCGGTCCAGTCACCAAGTGTAAACACAGAGCAAATGGAGGTGCAGTGTTTCTGCTTAGTTTAGTTTCAGTTACTACCGAGATGTGATGGAGAGAGAGCAGAGGTGATAAACTGCATTCAGTCTTCAAATATAACACAGGATGTGGATTAGTCTAATGAGTTTTTTTTATTTTTATTTCTTAGCATAGGAATCCAGTTTTCTCCAGGCACAACCACACCAGAAGGACTGGAGTTATTTTTAGCACAGGCCTGTCTGCTGAGATTTTTTTTTCCTGTGTGCAGAGAGCATGATTTAACAGAGGAAACACTGACCGTCTGGAAAATGTACAGAAAGCGTTGTAAAGAATGGGGCGAGGAAGTATGACAGTTTCACTGCTCTGCTAATGGTCTGTTATTGTGGGGCATGAGGGAATCACAGACTGTGGGTGTCTGTACATGTGTGTCCACAAGTGCATTTCTATAATATGCACAGTGCATGTGTCCTTGTGTGTGTGTGCCTGTGTGAACGTGTGTGTGGATAATTGTAATGCCCTAGCTCCCGGTTGTTGTTACTTTGGACCAAGGGTTTTCAAACAGGCGTGCCTCCCCAGGGGGGGAGCATGGGAGGGTAGAATGAAAGCATGGAGGGAGAGACGTGAAGCAAAGAGGCCGCAAGAGGTGAAGGAGTATGATGCTGTTCTAAAAACACTGGAAAATGATTGCAGTTTGTCCTGCTGTTTTGCAGTTACAGGCAGCAGTAGAGGCTGGGACACACAGCTCATGAAGGCAGTTAAGTTGCTTTCATAAAAAAGCAGCCAATTTCTACCATCTGCCTCAAAAATCATACTCTCTGAGTTATAACTTAAATCTGAGCACACAGATATTATACACGTTTTTCAATTTGGTGGGACACTTTCCGATGATATAATCGACTCTGATGTCAATGAGCAGTGAACATCCATAAATCCGCATAAAGTCGTAGGAAAAAAGACGCTGCTTATAAAGTTGCCTGAGAGTCATCACATTTTTAAGTTTTCTTCAGGAAGAGAGTAATTCAGTGATAGCTGCCAGTGCCAGTTTGCCACTTTTTGAACAAATACCCCCCCCCCCCCCCCCCCCCCCCAAAGTTATAGCCCACAGCACAACTTTTTAAAGAATCCATGGTAACATTATACTTCCTGTTTACATCCCCCAAAATGATCATGATAAGGAACTAAATATTAACTAAATAGAAATGTAAACACAAAGATTAATCATATGAATCCCAAAACTTGTATCTCCCTGCAGGAAACCAGCCCATAGATGATCTGTGCCAGCAGCTGCCTCCACAGCTTCCATGTGTCTGATCATCTGATGCTGATGCTTTAACACAGCATTTTATTTTTGTTTGGGTTGTCTACCAGGCTTTGGTGCCAAAAATGGCTTCCTCTCTGCTTTGTCTGCATGCCTGGCTCTCTTTTTGTGAAACCTCAGGATGCACATACCCAGCTCAGTTTGATTTACCTTTTTTCGCACAAGTATAAAATAGGCTGCCTGTTACAGAGACGCACAGGTATATGGAAGACGTCTGGATTGTTTGGAGGAGAAGAGAGTGTGTTGTTTTAGAGAGGCTAAAATAGTTCATTTACATTGATCCTATATACACACAGTATCTACAGACTATAACTCTACAACACAAAGCATCATGAGTTTAATGTAACCGTGATGTTCCTACAGCAATATTATGAGATCTGCATAGAGGTATCACAGCGATGGTATAAACTCAGTATTGATTACAACATAGTGGTACTCAGCCTAACTCCCATAGGAGAGTAATAAAAGCTGATTTTTTTAATACAGTTCAATATGTCTACTTGATATCGTGACTGGCTAATGAACAGCCAATTTTGCTCCATTATCTTTTTTTCAAATATGGTTTACTGGCCATCCAAATGTGGATTTGATTGGAGTCTTAAAGTCTCTACTGCAGTGTGTTTGGCTGCTATACAGCTGTCAATATATATTACATCAACATCCCTTTATTTCGTCATTTTTTTCTCACTCCCCTTTCCTCGTCATTCCTACCTATTTCTTTCCTTTTATCATTGTTGTCTTTATCTGACTCTTAACTTCTCTTTTATTCTCCTTCCTCCTCTGTTTCCCTACAGGAACCCTGTGGAATCTGTCGTCCTATGAACCCCTGAAGATGGTGATCATCAACCACGGCCTGCAGACTATGACCAACGAGGTCATTATCCCCCATTCAGGTTGGGAGCATGAGCCCAACGAGGACTCAAAGCCCCGTGACGCCGAGTGGACCACCGTCTTCAAGAACACCTCCGGCTGCCTCAGGTTGGTTTAGCCCAAAGTTCATTCATAATTCAAATCATTGTTTTCCATCACCCACATGATGTAGATTATTCACATTGTTTGATTAGACATTTCTTTACTCATTAAATTATTCATGTATTGAGTCATTGGTTTGAGGGATGTATTACAGTCAAGGAAAAGTTGAAACACCAGATAGATTTTACAAGTTGCTTAGTTTAACAAGAATTTGAATACACCTGGTTTCAGTTCAAGACTCCATTGACTAATTGACTGAGGATTTAGGATTTAGGATAGACAAATGAATCAATAAAATAAACAATTTGAATATTTTACCTGAGGCTCACAGGCTCTTGGGTGCCTTGAGATAAAGTATTGATGTAATGATTTGGTGCTACATAAATACAATTGAACTGGACTGAAGAAAGTGGGAACTGCACCAAAAGGAAAGCAAACAAATTATCAATTTAAACAAGAATATCAGATACTAAAATAAAAAAAACCTTCTTGGCTGCCAGATGAAATGGATGAAAGCCTGGAGCTCTCTGTTGGAACTCAGGCAAATGGAAGGCTTTTGGACAATACTAATATTAAATCCAAAAGGACACAGATAGATATTAGGCTAAACTGTGGGGACAGATGGCGGATTTATTCAGGTTAAAGTTTATTCAGGTTTACAACATGTGGACAGAGATCATCCTGAATTTTATAGGGGAAACCCTAAACACTCCCAGGCCCTTTAAAGATTGTTTTCACTACGATACCAGTTGTAGCTGGGGACAGGTGTGACATATACGAGACTACATATGTGCACTTGTTGACCCTGAGTCAGGGTCAGATTTACGTTCTTTGGGTACAAAGAGAATTTATTATATGGCAGATGCTGTGCTCTTCCTGTCACGGTATCTGTTTGTATGTAAAGGGTGTTTGATGTCTGTCTGCAGTGGGATTGCTGAGTGACTTTAGGAAAACATAAAACTATTTATGACATGCCCTCACTTTTGACCACATAAGGTATGATACAGTGATCTATTGTGCTTTGGGGATGTTTCTGTGTGGTTTCCTTTTTCATTCTAATATCAATAATTTAACCAAATTTATATAGTAGGTTAAAAACAACTGGATTTGACCAAAGTTCTGTACACACTTCAGTTAAAGGCACAACAACAGCATAGTGAGTAAGATGACGTCAGTACCAGTAAATCTGGGCTGTGTAACTGTGTTACCACTGCTCCCTCAGGCAAATGAGCAGCATTAGCTGCAAACTAAACAAATTACAGTTAAATAATCACACAAATGAAGTTTGTCTCAAGCTTGTTAAGGCTGAGTGAAGGTAAATTGAGCCCACAGTGCAAATCATTGACTCGTGACAACAAGTCAGTGTGTTTGTTTACTATTTTACCATTGTACACTTCTTTATGTAGCTAAGGCAACATGCACACATTAACTGGGATGAAAAACATTAACACTTTGTCATTAACCCCTGCGTGAACTACAGTCATCCTCATCCCTGAACCTGGAATGATTGAGTCACACTCCTCTGCTTTAACTGTTTTCAACGACTGAATCCGAAACCTTGAGCTGTTCTGAGGTCAGTCATCCAAAATGGTGTTACCTCTTCCATTTCCACATCACCATACCTCACAGTTTAAAGTGGTGTGACTCACACAGCTTTTCATCTGACCCTTTCTGCTCAATTTATTTTAAAAAGTGGAGGTCAGCTTTAGTCCTGAGGGACTCCAGTCTGAGAGAATAGCTGGAATGTACCCTTACCTAAAGCCCGTGCATACACATGCTGTGAAACAGGACATAACAGTTGTTCAGGCCTGGATGATCACACTGCGTATCTCTGATATCTACATGATGATTGTTTGGCTGCAGAATAGATGACCAAACTACAACAAACCAAGGAAGATTAGTTCCAAAGAAAATATGTGGTGCACAAAATATCAAGATTGAGTTTGTTTAACCAAACAAACATACAGCCATAAAGCCATTATGTCACTTTGCAGTGGCCTTGGTTTGAAAGTTGCTGTGGGCTTTTGCACTGTTTAAAGTGGTGCTGGCCACAGTCTGCTGGGTAGTGCAAATGCACTGAGTGCACTGTTCAGTACATCACTGTGTGAAAACACTGAGTGGTTCCAGTAGAACTCAAAGGATCAGTCGATTAATTCATATAAAACAGTTTACCAACAGAAAATGAATCATCAGCAATTTTGATAATCGATTAATTGCTTAATTTTTCAGTAGTAATTATTTAAAGTCATTACATGCAAAAATAACAATCATTCCCTACAGTCTGTCTGTTACACATGAGAGTAAAAACTGTTAAAACTGTTGGTCTGACAAAACAATCAGGAGATGTGAGCTTGGGTTTTAGGAAATTCTTTGGGGCTTTTACGATTAATTCACGAATGAAAGAAAATAATTGGCAGGTTAATTGGTAATAAAAACAATTGTTTCATAATGTGTCTAAAAGCGTCACTGTTTTCAAAATGATGCACTCATTTTCCATACGTTTTGTGGAAAACAGCATCAGCTGAATACCTAATATTCAAATTGAAGGCAATGTAAGTGTCAGGCAAAAATTTAGTTCACCTCAAAAACTGCAAAACCTCAGCCAAACATCCTGTCGGCCTCTTTCTTTTAAATGCTGCCACCAGCTGAGGATGACAACTTGAGTGCAACGTTCTTGAATTCCTGTTATTAATTTCCAAGTAGTTTTCCCCTTCCAAGTATCTCTTCGCTTCTACCTTCCTCGCTGAATTTGTCATTTTGGCTTCAACTCAGAATGACAGACTGTAGTAAAGTGTAAGACGCGGAGTGTGTATGTGGGTTATCACGCCTCACGCCTGGCCAGCCAGGCCTGTCTAGACTGTAATCCAGGGAAGAACTTCTCCTGCCGTAGACATTGGTTGAGATCCAGATCAATATAACATCCAAATCCAGCTCAGACAGAAAGTACCAGAGTGTGTTTCACACATTTTTGCATCACATTAGATGGTTTCCAGCTAGTTTTCTCGGACTGCAGAAAGTGTGGAAACTTGGTTGTAATTTTAGAATATTTTCTGCTGAGTTGAAGAGACGCATTAACGAAGCAAGAGGGAATAAATGAAAGTGCTCAGACTGAGCTGAGGAAAGTCATAGAGAAGTCATGGAAATTTACAATCAGGGCCACAGTGGGAAACCTGCTCTCTCTGCCTCTTTCTCTCTCTCCTTGTCTTTCTCATGATTTCTTTCATTACCTGTCATATTCCCTGTCTTTCTTTTTCCCAAACACTATATCCAAACCTCCTCACCCCGATGCCACATATCTCATTGCTGTCACATATCACAATATCTCCCCGTCGCTGTCATTCCCTCGACCCTCGATGCAGGCACTGCTGACGAGAATACGTCTCCATGGTAACTGTAACCAAGCCCGCAGTTGCTTAGACGCAGGGTTTGTGCGCTGGGGAGAAAGCGCTGATGCCAGGGAGAATCTGTTTACTTGTGCCGACAGAAACGAAGCTTACACCTCAATAAAGCTGGGATAGTTTTATTATAATGGTCTCCTCTGTCGATATGGGGCCAGGTTATTTACAGTGTTTACCCTGTGGGCTCAGTGAAGGGGAAACAGTATGTGTGTGTGTGTGTGTGTGTTGAGGGTGGAGGTGAGCACCTGGGTTGGGTATCAAGAGCTTGTTTTGAATTGGTCCCAGTAAAAGGAGTAGATGTTTTTTTTTTCATTCCAATATCAGCTTCTGGGTTTCTGTGTGCATCAGTGCTGCTCATGTGTAGTGTTCATAATTATGTCAGACACATCAGATCAGAGTTAAGATTTACTGCTGTAAAGCATTATAACAAAAGGCAAGAATAATTCAGGGATGTGTAATTATAGCTCAAAAACAATTTAATGTGAAAAGAAGGAATCATTTCCTCGAACTAGGTATGAGAATGCCCCCCCCATTAATGGCTATAAATTTCCAGAATCACATAATGTTAGGACATCCAACTCAAGTAAAAACAAATGTAAGACAGTAAACACTCATTCACTTGTGTATGGCAACAAAGAGAGGCTTTAGATTGGTCTTTTTAGCTTCATTAGCAGTATGTCTCGAGGAAAGGCAGTGTTGCTTATTCTGTCATTTTGGCTCAAATGTCCAGATTTCCCACAGGATGAATCATAATTACTGTGTGATCCCCTGACTTTTCTTATAGTGCTACCAGCAGGTTAAAGTTTTCATTATTCCAGTGAAATATCTCAACATGTATTTGAAAAACACACATTTCAAAATAACTCCACTTCACAAACAATGAAAAGCTAATAATGAAGTTAAAAGTGGACTTGGCTGTCAGTGCACTGTTTTTCTTTTTTCACTCAGATAACATGAGAAGGATCTGAACAAGAATAAGTAAAGAAGCTGAATCAGAAATGGAATCAGTATCAATAAAGCCTTAAGAACACCCACCCCGAGGGTACACATATGGTCTTTCAGTGCTGCCGTTGACCTTGCAGGGCGATAGCAGAGGTCAGCCGTGTCTCCATCCATCTCCATCAGTCTCCATCAGTCCTGTTCCAGTCAATTCCTCCCAGCTGCTGTATTGTCCTCTGATGGCCACATGACTCTGAGTGACCTTCACACCCACACTTCATCTGATAAAGCAGACACACTATAGACACATCCAGCCCACTGTGACGGCCTGATACAGATGGACCTCTGAATGCACACCCACTTATTCCTTTAGCCTCTTATAGAAAAAATGCACCTCACTGCCATCGCTGGTGCAGAAATAATGAGACCAGAAAATGGCCAAATTTTTCTGATTTTTGTAATGCCACCAAAAGTGGTTGTGAATGAGACAGAACGGCACAAGCACTGAATACTGAGAATTGTCCAAAAAAAAACTTTTTTTCACAGAGTTAACTATTCCCTCGTTAATAATGAAAGACCTTGTACTTTCAAGGAAATCTGTCGTCTCTGCAGTCGGTTGTCACAGAAAAGAAAATGTCCTTGTTTCTCTTACAACTGCAGTGTCATTGTGTTTTGGTATTTTGTTATTTTATTCTTTGACTGTCAGAATATTAAAGTAAACGTAATTGTGACAGTGATGTCATAGGCAGAAAAACAATCTGTAATCAAAGAAAGACAAAAATGTGAGGTGAACCATTTTTTTTTAAATGGCTCAATAACTGGAGACCCTGAAATACTTACAATACTGGTGTGCTTCTTAGCGCTAAATGCTAGCAGCATGACTAAAAACCCTGTTACCTTTGCAGTCATACTGTAGTTAGGATTGATGGCATTAGACCTCATGGTTGATGGTCTTCGGGGATGATAGGTTGTCACTGTAAACACAGACCAACCTGGGCTGATCAAAAGAACTAAAATCAGATTGCACCTCCTGACACCTGAAGGCCTCAACTGCAGGGAAATCTATCAGATGCAGCCATGGTAAGCCAAGTAAGCTCCAGATCTTCTTTGGCACCACTGCTATGAGCACTATATTATACATAATGAATGCATGATGTCCCTGTGAGTGTGTTTGTTTACTTTAATACTCAATTAA
Source organism: Toxotes jaculatrix (assembly GCF_017976425.1). NCBI lineage: Eukaryota > Metazoa > Chordata > Actinopteri > Toxotidae > Toxotes > Toxotes jaculatrix. Next base: position 23,127,201 of record NC_054400.1, read on the forward strand.
AGAATCACATTTAACCAATTTGCACAAATGTTTTTATACTAATCTGCACATCCACATAACATAATACAGCTGGCTTCTTTTCCAAATGCTTGATAGATATAATTGGACCTGATGTAATAAGCTTAAAAGCAAATGCTTACAGCTCAACTCTTGATGTTTGATGCCATTAGTAGATTACTCACCTGGAGAGGAAATGCAGTATAACAACAACAACAGATGGTACACTGTCGGTGGATCAATAATCAGCAGTACCTATAGAACTTAACCCCCACTAAAAATATTACAGCACCAGATAACCCATGCAAAGACAACAGGGTCTTCTCACTCTGTCTCCACTGACAGATGCACCGTCCATAAACCCTTCCACCAAGACAACTGCTCCCTGAAAGACTCCTGGAAATGAAACAGCTGACAATAAAACGCTTCTGTCTGTCTGCTCCCAAACACACTCCTGTCAAATAAATCCAAGACGGACACTTCTCTGGATCCGTTTACAGGGAAGGTGGTGACCGTTTTCTGACAGCTGAAGATGGATGACTTTGGTTTATGAGTGGGTCCAGATGGCCGGTGCTGTCTGCCTGGTCTCTACCAAATATTAGTTTTAATTAGCACAAGTTGCAGGTTGGTTATGTGAGTCTCCACTCCATAGATGAATGGCAGAAATACTCATACAGTGGCCAATACGATGACTAGGTGTTAGGCAGGTGATGTGTTTCTGTGTGTGTATACTCATTGTGTAGGTCAGTAGTTGGACATGTATGTCCACTCTTACTTGTAAATTAATAAGTAGTAAACACATAAGGAAGACTCTACAATCATTTAGATACAGTACAGTATGGCTTTGCAGTTATGTCCTTTTGTTGTTAAAGTAAAGCATCCACCTGTGTAGCAGTGTTGGATGTGATATGTGTTTCAGTCCACACAGCACTATAAAGCAATCTAACTCTGCTTACCTCCGCAAGGCTGCCACTCTTCCACAGGACTAACTGGGGGTCGGGTAATGGGATTATGTGGGTTGGAAGCCTTCATAAATGAAGTCCCTGGAGAGGAGCGGGGAGCCCCAGCTATCCCTTAACCCTCTTTAAAGCCTTGCCTTTCACAGTCAGTCAGACAGCCACACTAAGACTGCACCAGCTCGCTACGCTCTTACTGTATAAGAGCTGTGCTCAGGGCGCTGGCTGATGTAACAGGAATGGCATTTCCCTTTGTACCAAAAATGAAATTTATATTCATCATTTTCTTAAGATTATTTCTAAAGCAGTCGGGATTTCTTACATTGTACTTTTGAAGCAGGCGGAGAGGATACAGGCCATGGGTCACATGCAAACCTACAAAATTACATGATGGGTTTAGACAGATATCTGGCCTTTGTCAACTAGTCTATGCACTTACCATATTACACTTGTTCCCCATGGGAATCACTAAACCTGAGAGGATGCTAATGTGTGATGCTAATTAAGGAAAAGTTAGATGTCGACGTCTTTATGTTTGATTGGTTTTTATACCCTGTTCCTGATTTAATTTAATTGCCATATTTTTATGATTGTAATGACAAAACTTGATGACAGAACTTAAAATTCCTTGCCACTATGCATGAAGTAGTAGTAATAGTAGTTGTAATCACAAAAATAGTTCTAGGAATCCTTGTAATACTAATGGCAAATGGAGAATTACAGTGAGCTACCTCTTGCATCAGCCGTTTTTCAGATTTTGGGATATTTATGTGAAAAAAGTGTTTAAATTTAGGAAATTTAGGTTGAAACTTTACCAACGGCAATTAAAAATATCAATAAAGACTTTAAATAATAAAAAGCTCCCCTTGCAGTTTTCCTAAAAGAAGAAGAGAAGAAGAATCCTTATTATCCTTGCAGAATACAGGTTGTACAGTTCAACAGGATTTTGTAAAATTACAATGATCTGCCACAGAAATTGCAGAAGAGCAAATTGAGAGCAGCTCTTGTATCGTCTAATCAACAGTGTAGTAATGTCCACTTGATGTTGCTTTACATGCCTCTGTCATGCTCTCTGACCGTGTGTTGTGTGTGTCTGACTTTGTCCTGTAGAAATGTGAGCTCAGACGGAGCAGAGGCTCGCCGCAGACTGAGGGAATGTGAGGGGTTGGTGGACGCACTGCTGCACGCTCTCCAATCAGCTGTAGGGAAGAAAGACATGGACAATAAGGTAGGACAACCTCTGACTCATCCGCTTAAACAAATATTAGTTACTTATGGTTCTATAGTACATGGCCCCTATTCTCAGTCTTTTGCACAGGAAACACCACACAGGTGCACTTATATCTGATAACGTCTCTGCTTCTCTTTCCACCTAGTCTGTGGAGAACTGTGTTTGTATTATGAGGAACTTGTCCTACCACGTCCACAAAGAGGTTCCAGGGGCAGAAAAGTTCCAGGACCCATCAGGGCTACAGGCCCCCGGCTCAGCAGGACCACAGAGGAAGAAGAAGGATGACGCTGGCTGCTTCGGTGGCAAGAAGGCCAAAGGTGAGAATGAGGAAAGAGGGAGACAGATAAAAAAACAGGATCACCACTAATTATTGTCATAAATCTGAGGAACTCCGAAATGAAATTTCTGCTTCTTCGATAAAACACCTGCTCTTGCAAAATTAAGAAGAAGACACTGTATGAGAAATTACTGTGATTTTTATTGCATAACAGGCAACTTAGGACCAATTAGACAAGTTCCTTGCAATGAAAGTTCCTTATGACACATTTTTGCTAAAATGGTTGGTAGGAGATACATGTAGTGTTTTCATAGTCCTAATTACTGTTCTCACCTTTTGCTTTCTCATTTTTAACGAAATCTACAAGATGTAAAAATTTGTGAAATATGGATGGATGGATGTCGAAAATGAAATTCTCAAGTTTCAAATGAATGGTGTATTCATGCATCATTCACCGAATCAACTTAACTGCATGATGTTTTAGTGATTCAGACGGAAAACAAACATTTGATTACAATTTTTAAAGTGTCATCGCTTCAGTTTTGACACAATTTCATCAGCTGCAGCTTTTCAACATCACCTGTATTGTCTTGAGGTGATAGCTGGTTTGTAAACAGGAATCAAAACACATAAAACTGTACGTACATGCATCACACACAGAGACACAGACTCACTTAAACATCATAATCAAAGCCAGTGAAATTTCTATAGGTGTAAATTAACACTGAAAAAAAGAGGATAATTCATAATAATAGTACATAAGACAGTTTACTGTGTAACTATAACCTTTCACATTCAATACAAGACTATGTTGATTTAAAAGACTTTTATTATGGACGTCTATCATGCTGCTGTCTGCTGCATCAGTAGGTTTTTTTGTTGTTACTGACTCTGCTTAACAGATGTGCCTTGTACCTATATGTTGTTAGCAACGTCTTAATCAGCGCTCTTCGAGGCTGTTAGCTAAACGACACTGCTATCTCCCTGCTGTACAACAATAATGGCTGCCATTAATCAGTCAGCCAATGAGGTGTGACTACCAGCCAGTGACCCCTGACATCTAACGACTCATTGGAGAATCCTTTGGTTCAGGGGTCAGGACAACACGGAGGCTTACGTGTATACAGATTTGTAAAGAGCTCAATTACCCACATGAATACTTTCATACATGTACACACACACACACGCACACACTGAATAATGAGATGTGTTTAACTGCTGCAGACCCTGAAGGTATTCTTTGAGGAAAGAGGCTCAGGTACAGAAACATTAAACAGCTGTAAAGGAGCATGGAGGCAGGTAGTTAAGCAGCACTGTCAGCAATATGGTTGGTAATTTGTTACCTTAAGTAGGCTTCCTCTTCAAGTTAATGTCACTTTCAGTATGAAGCATGACATTATGATCAACACGTGCTTAGCAGCTCATGCTTTGTTTTAGCTTATAAACAGTCTGATTCTTGGCAGTTATTTCCACGACTTTGAGCCCATTTCTCTTCTTCCCACACAGCAATTTTAATGAAGCACTTATACAAAGGCTGGCAGTTTGTGCTGTTTTTATGTATATGTTTCACTGTTCCTCTCTGTCCTGCCCTCCTCCCTGACAGCAGAAGCTAAATCCTTTCTTGTCTAGTCTTTCACTTATTCCTTCTTTTTCATTCTTTTCTTTCTGTCTCTCTTGCCAGCAGGTTTTCACATCTTTTCTGGCTATTTGACTCTTTCTTTCTCCCTCTCCTGTTCTCTCTAAAAAGCCATCCCACTGACGCCAACTGTTTGAACATCCTGCCCAGAGAACACCAGTGAACTGCTAATGGCTTCCTATCTTGCCTCTTTTCAATCTCAAAAGTCCTCCTTACTTTTTCCCTCTTTGCGCTCTCTTTCTTTTTACTATGATGGCCCCTTTTCTCCTTTCCCTCCACTCTTTCACTCTCCCTATTCAGTAAAAGATGACTCCTTTTGTGGAAAACTGTTAACATGTATTGCACAGCTTCTTGACACACGCACACACATCTTTTTCACCATGCCTCTTCTCTCTTCTCCCTGCTTTGTGTTTTTTTTTTTTTTGCATTGCCGCTGCTTCGTTGGCTAACTATAGAGGAATGGTTTAATCAAGGTGAGTGCCCCCCCTTCAACCCTTCTCACTTCAGCTATCCTCCCCCTTTTCATCCTCCCCCCTCTCCTCTCTTCCTCTTACTTTCCTCTTGCTGTAGAACATTGTTAGAAGTAGGTTTGGGTGTCATCCAAAAACCTGAGAAACTTCCAAGGACTTCAGAAAATTGGGGTGTTTCACTCATTCCACATACATTCCTTCACTGTAGTCACCTATCCATCATAGCACTTATAGCCTCCACCCATCCCAGTCGTCACAGTTTGTTAGAGTTAGTCATTCCCTGGTCTTCTAAAACAGTTGAAAGGTAAAGGGAGTACTTGGTGAAACAGGTAAGTCATTGGTTTTTATCATGATGTAAGTAGAGCTTGACTAATCAGATGGATCAAAGATGCTGTAATAGAAATTAAAACCTGAAATTTTCCCCCAGATTGTCTTTGGTCTGAGTCTATGTTTAAACTGAGGTGTCCAGCCTTAAGACTCAAGATAAAACTAATCCCAAACAGTTATGACAAACTGCTACTGACTGTATCCAACATCTCTGATCCCTTTGTGTCATCAAGCACAATGTCAAGCTCTGCTGCAGGCCCTGTTAGTGTGTGTGTGTGTGCGTGTATGCGTGTATGTGTGTGTGTGTGTGTGTGTGTGTGTGTGTGTGTGTGTGTGTGTGTGTGTGTGTGTGTGTGTGTGTGTGTGTGTGTGTGTGTGTCTGTCAACATTCAAGATTTGGTGCCACGGTCCACTATCCTTAAAATTTGGAGGTTTCCCAGCAAAAACTGTGATTGTTATACCCAAGAAAAAGTTCTTCACTAGTTGGAGAGGTCCTTAAGTAAAACAGTTTGACATGTTGGAAAATACAGTTCTTCACGTTCTTGTCAGGAGTTAGAGTTAGATGAGAAGATTCACTCTTAATGTCTGTGTGCTGCTGATGAAGCTTGAGCCGGAGTTCAGTTAGCTTAACTTCTCTAAAGAGTGGAAGTGGTAGACACAGTTTTCTGAAGCCCAGAGGACAGCTGTGAACTGTGCACACACTTTTGTTTACCTTTGGACAGAGCCAGAGTAGCTGTTTCCCCCCTGGCTCCATTCTTCCAGCCTTTATGCTTGTCCAGGTTGTCCCCACATGGAAAAATGGAATGTGTGTGCACAGCCCCTCCCTTTCCTTTGTTTGCTTTTTTTGTCTTGCACCTGTACCCAACTGGGGCTGGATGTTCCCCTTATCCAACTTTTTTTTTTGCATTAAAATGTTTTACCAGTACAGCTAGGTCCTGTACAGTTTTTGTTTGGTTGTCACAGTCTCACAGCGAGCTGTAGTAGCAAGCTTGTGCGTGAGGGTGGTATCTGCTCTCTATCTGAAAGCAGGTTTTTTACCATTATTAATGTAATATTGATACATTATATATCATTTCACAGGAGGACAGGACTAACTAGTTGATATCTTTATCATCAGAAAACAATTTATTCTCTAATCTTGATTTAGGCAACTTAAATGTCTGAGCCTGTTTCCTGAAGGGAAGTGGGGGTAACTTATTCTTACCCCAGCTCCAATGGCTGTAAATTTCACTTCCGTCCTTTTGAGGCCTGTTTGTCTCTGTATCTCTTTACTGTCCCATGGGCATGTCCATGTGCATGTGAGATGACCATTAGCTGGTTGTGCTGCTGTCACCCCACCTCCACCCCATCTATTTACCCCCTGCCACTGCATTATTCAAGGTGTTTTGCCTCCCAGGAAGTGCTGCTGTTACATGAGAAATGTGTGACCTTGGAAATAGAGTGTGTGCATTTATATGTTTGTGTGCAGTCTTGCATTCAGACAGTATGTTTTTGTAATATAATGCTAATTCATCCCTATGAAAACAGTGGTGTATGAAAGCCAGGGCAGCAGACTGTATCAGTATGTGTGTGTTTGAACATATCACGCTTCTAGTTTTCTGTGTCGCGTGTACATGCAAACATTCATGCTTCATCGTTGGTGCTGGTGTAGTGTAGACCTGGATTAGACCGATATGCAAATCTACCCTCAGAGTGTAATTTTGTACAACCCCCATTAAAATCTACTTCACCCTGATCAGCTATAAACCATCTATATATAGTTTTAGTGGTGGTGTTAATACATTCTGAGATGCTCTTTTACCATAAAAAATACAGTTATGATCCAAAGATAACGACATCAGCCTTCAAAACCCATATCTGTCTAACCCCGGCATCTACGACATTGTCTTTTACGATTTAGTTGTCTCAGGATGTGACACTGACATGGTCTTCTCTCCTCTCTCCCCTACCCAGGCAGAAAAAATGGTGAGAACGACAAAAACTACGACACATTGGATCTGCCCAAGCGCACAGAGCCGTCAAAAGGTAGGCACTCGTCTGGCAAGCAACACATCCCTCTGTTAACACTTTCGCCGCTGAGCGAGAAGATCACAAAGGAGAGCAAATTTGGAAATAACTCACCTGGTTTAAAAGAAGACAGCGAGTCAGACATTTGACCACAACGCTGGCGGAGACAGTGATTAATTTGGCTGAAGGCAGGTCGGGTGTGTTGGTCAACAGAAGTATGGGGAGCCTTTGACAGAAAACAAGGTCTGTTAATTGAGCTTTGTTTGATGGTTTTGTGCCTCCAGCGTGGCAGTGGGTGGCTGGCAGCTTGTGAGAGCATCAGTTCACTGTCTTTTTCTTAAATACTGCAACAGTGCACTGGGACACACGTTTGTAAGTTAAGTTTGTAGCTAAAGGACATGTTGTTTGGTCTGTTGCATTATACTGTGCTTTAATTTACTGGTAACTGCTGAGCCCAGGAGAGGATGATCTGAATCAAATCTTCTATCACGGTTTATATGGTTTTATATTTGGATTAGAGCTGAAACAGTGACTTGATTCATTAATTAGTCAATGGACAGAAAATCGTCCACTATTTTGATTAATCATTTGAGTCATTTTTCAAGCAGATATCCCAAACATATTCTCCTTCTAGTGCATCACTTTTAAGGATTTGCTGATTTACTCTGTTTGAAATCATTGTGAATTGAGTATCTTTGATTTTTATACTGTTGGATTCACAAAACAAAATATTTGAAGATGTCATCTTGATCATTAACCAAATGATTGATCAGTTAGTTTATTTATCAGAGTTATTGACAGAGTAAAGGAAAACTTTCTTGATGAAAATTAAAGGTTCATATGAAATATGTTTGTATGGTAAATATGAAGCTAACACCAGCACCTGGTTAACCTAGCTTAGCACAAACACTGGAAATGGGGAGTTATCTCTTGTCAAACACGCTGCCATTTCCTCTGTTTGACATGTTTTCACCTGAACCCATTAAGAGTAGGAGCCATCTTACACGGCAGTGTTTTAAGGGATTCACTTAAGGCAATGTGCTTCCTGTCTGACCCAGTGAACTGCACCTGGAGCACCCATAGTGCAACACGAACATTTTAACTCCACTCAGCAGGTGCTGCTCAGCCCAGGTAGAAGTGAGCTGATTCAGAATCAGCTTTGAAGCCTGTCCCGACACTAGCTGTAAAATTAGGAAATGGTATTTCAGATATTTAAAATGTATAAATGCATGTTAACAACAATGCGTGCTTTATTGCTGTTATGTTATTTAAAGTAAAATTTTGATAAATGTATTGCATAAGGCGTTAACTAGTACACAAGGCTCATGATTACAGATTAGTTTGTTTTACCCATTACTTAAAATTTGCATCAGTTTTAAGTAAAGTCATCATTTCCAGGTGAATAGTATGAGCAAGCTTAGCTGTTTCCTGTGTTTACAGTATATAGTTTATATAGTTATATATTATATAGTAAAGTTTCTGGAAAAGTTTCTGGAAATAAACAAAATCTTTCTACAATAGAGAGAAATTAACTAGAAAGGAATGTTTGTGTTCAGCTAATTCTGTGATTTAAATTCCAACACATTGATTCAAAGATCCTACAATATTCCCACAAAGAAGGCCTGCTTATTTACACTGGGTCAGCCAATTTTAAGATTAGGCATAGCTACCCTGGTGTAAATGCTCGTGGTTAAAACTCATCTCACAGCATACAGCATATCGTCATCGTGATATGGCAAAGGCAACTTGGAAAACTCAGCACATGGAGGTTTGTGGAGCATAACTTTGTCCCCAGACTCTGTTTCTATCAATAGTCTGTGACTAACTGTGTGTGTGTGTGCACTCATACTCTCTTTGCTTTTTGGCACTGACAGGTGATTGTAACAGTCATAAAAGCAAATTAGTATGCAGCACGTACTGCAGTGCATCCGGATGGTAATAGAATCTGTATTTGCTTGTGGTGTGAGTCTGTACAATGCTTTCCTCTGTGGAAAAGTGTGTGTGTGTGTGCGTGTGTGCGTGCGTGCATGTGTGCGTGTGCGTGTGTGCGTGTGAGTGTGTGTGTGTGTGTGTGCGGCTGTCCATCTCTCTAGTGCCGTCTTTGGAATATGTCTGGATTCGTTACACAACCATGTGGTATTTACACATCAGCACCTTCATCAATGTCTAGTGGCAGGCACTCAAAGTCAATACAACTTCTTGTTTGACTGTTAATTAGCCACATTAACACGGCAAAGTGGGCTGTCGTTAAACTAGATCACAATTAATTGCTGTGCATTTCCAAGTTAAGCCGATTTTGCCTTTTTTTTATCATTCCTAAAGTAAAGGGAAGCAGATGAGCTCCAAGGATGATAATTAATATTTTCCACTCACTGGGTTTTCATGGGTAAAAGCCAAGTTGGCATGCTGAGACTGTGGATCTATAGCGGTTACAATTGTGGTGCGATTACGTTACACAATGTGCAAACAACACCCTTCGGAGTTTTGAACCCAGAGAAAGCAATTATTGTTATAGACCTAAATGTCATCCACAGTTAAAATGTGTGTGTGGGTTCACGTTGTAGAGAGCACTCTGCATTTTCTTGCTCGCAGACAGACAAATCACATTTGACGTTTATTAGCTCGACGCACAGGCGAATAACAACAGTGAAATGCATGGATAATAAGCTTAATCACCAGAGCAAAACCCACAGTGACTTTTAAAGCACATTTATCACTTTTTCCTCTTCAGGACACATCAGACTCCTCTGGTTGCCGTTTGTTTGTCTATGAAAATGTATGTGTTTGTGTGGGTTCAGGCACATACTCCACCCTCCACCACCGCCACCACATCCCCTGGTCATCTGTGCAGAGTTTGCAGAGGGAGAGAGAGAGAGAGAGAGAGAGAGCAGTTCTCATTCGGTGGTGATGGCTAAGAGAGATATGGGAGATTACATGTGTATCCCAGCCCTGATCTGATGTCAGACAGAGAGAGGTCAACACTGGGACCAGGCTGGACCTGGCAGTGGGCAATGATTAATCTTACCGTTTGTGTGTGGATGTGTGTGTGTGTTCAAAAAGGAAAAGAAAATGAGAGAGAGCACGACAACAGAACCGAGCCTGATGGGTATTTTGAGTTTCACATCACTTTTGTAATGTTTGATATATGTTTTCAGGGTTGAAACTAGTAGTTTTTTTTTTTATTAGAGTTTTGAATATCTTAAAAGTTTTTTTAATTGGTTTTTTGGCCACTTGGAGCTAGAGGAACAAGCTGTAAACACATTGACTTATCATTTACAAAGTTGTTTTGGAGAACAAACAGGCCGCGGTTGCCGCAGCAGACACAGACCTTTGTGTTTCTGACCACCAAAAAATTTCATTATTCGGTATTCAGTCTCCATATTCTCCTGAGAGAAATCCACACCTGTTTAGCTGTTAAATGCTAAAAGCTGCTATTCACTAACTTTGTCTGTTTGCTGTGTCAGTGCTGGGAAGGTACAGTAGAGAGTGTTTTTTTTTTCTCTGAAAACAGCTGTCTGCTATGGCTGGAGGTGAGGTTGATGACAGTGGTAGTGTGAACGAGAACAGTAATGTTGCAGGGCGTAAAACCAAAACAATGAGCTGAAAATGCTCCGTAGACCAGTGTTGGTTTCTTTGCTCATGACCATCTCTTATCCCTTCACTGACCTTAAATGAGTAGTTTTAGTTTTAGCAGGAACTTAGGAGGTTTGCACAGCTGGTTTTACAGTTTGACACCCCTTTGTTTTCAAAGTAAAAGTCCATTATCCGTGTGACTGAAAGTTGTCTACAAGCATTAACCACAGACTCACGTGTAGACGGAGCGTGAAAACTGACTTTTCTGGTCATTATAAACCAAACACCAGTGCCATCAATTCACTGTTCTTTTCACTAAGTAAACTAATGTTGTGATTCGCCCTTCTAGCTGATTATGTGGCCACTTTGTCCACCATAACTGATGGAGTTATTTTGTCTGTGCAGTTGCACCAGAAAGAGGACCTGTTGCAGGAACACACATCATTAGAGAAGTCTAGAGTTACCAGCAGTGCATTACTCATCCTGCTCAGAACAGAGGCAGAGGGTGGCTGTAACAAAAGTAATTAAGAAGTGTGAAAAGACGCATTTCATTAAAGAGCCGATGAGCCCCTGAGATGATAAAGCATTTTCCCAGCAGTTAATTGAAACCACAGCTTAAACCTTTAGATTGGAGAAAGGTCAGGTGAGAAGAGGAAGGAGGGGGAGATAGAAGGTGTGATGTGCGATGACTGAGAGTGTGCACTTCTGCAGATTTCTCCTAAGTTTTCTGAGAGCAGAGGTAAAAAAAAAAAAAAAAACGAAAATGAAGGGCTTTCCTCTAACCTGAGGAAGGGGTTGAGAGGATACAGAAGCAGTTGTTTGCGATCCTGAGAGAAATACAGTACCTCAAATTAATTATCCTTACCTTTTAATGCAGCCTTCTTCACCCCCCCACCCCACCCGCCCATTCATCTGCTATTTCTTACTCTCTCTCCACTGTATTGTCACGGAGGTGTCACAATGCAGGAAAGCATAAAATGTCTCACATCCTCTCTGAGCATGTGGGTGTGTTTTCAATGAGCTCCAGCAGCCAAAGAGAATGAGTGAATGAATGAATGAGTGCTCACATCCCAGTGAAACTAAGACAGGATCATTTGACCTTGACAGATGAGGAAGATGGGCTCTGGTCTTTCTTTCTGGATGCACATACAGACAGCTCAGTTTATAAAAACAGTTTCATATTGGTTATTTGTTGACTAAAGCGCTGGTCATACTTCAGTACCGACACAGACAGCTGCAGACTTGCGAGCAGACAGCGCACACACACACACACACACACACAGTGGCATACTCAGTGGCAAGTAGTTAAAAAAAATAAGGGACAACAAGAAAAAGAAAAAAAAAGAAAATGGTGTGTGCAACCGTTTAACGAGAACAAGACCATCGATGTGGAACACAATACATACAGTACACAGAACAAGCTCTCAGTTTACTTTTCTAGGATATGCACAGTCAGTGAGCTTATAGCATGAACAAGCCAACCTTTATGGACTAGGACAGATGATGATTCTGGGGGATCAGCAAAGAGATTACAGTTGAAAATGTGTTCAGTAGTGTTTTTCACCACTCATCGTGGTGCTGAATGAAAAGTCACAAGACCCCCAAAGTCTGTAGGATCCATCCTCTGGGAACCATGAAGGTCTGTTGTTGACCTGTTGTATTTTAATTTGGTCCAAAGTGTTGGCACGGTTGGACCAAACAGTCCAACCGTGCCATTCATGGAGCTGCACTCCCAAGGTTCCTGTTTGGCTGCAGTAAGTTCATACTGAATACCAGCCTAACCTTTATGCAGCATTATTTTGTGGTTAATGTATAGTTTGTGTACTTTGTCAGTTTGAAAATTCCACATCAGCTAAAGCCTGTTTGCCGTTTACCTTTTCCCTCTGGACCAGCATACTGCCCACTAGTATATTCTTGTATGGGAAAATAATTTGCGACCTTGTGGGTGAACGCTGGCAGAACTTATTCCCATCATGATGAATCTTTTTGTCAAACTGCTTGTAGTTTGCAGTGAGACAGATTGATTACAACTGCATTACGTAGTGCTAATTAGTCATATCTGACAATAAGGGCAATCTGACTAAGCAATAAAGGCCTTGAAAAGCCTCAGTGCTTTCCATGAGCTTGCCCTCTTGCTCTCTTTATTTCTCTTTCTACTTCACTTACTAATTCTCTTTTCTTTTGCTCTCTGCCACTTAAGTTCTCTCTCCATCCCTGGGAGATTTATTATGCTCCCTTCGCCTCGCAAACACACATTGAGCAATTGAGAAAACAGCAGCATTTACCAAGACGACAGCTGTGTAACATGTCTCACAGCTTTGTCTTGCAAGCCAAGCATTTAATTTGTGGAGAGGTCTTAGTGTTGACAAACAACAATAGTGCAAGCTGTTATGTATTGCATTGTATAACCCTATTTGATATCATCCCACTGGAGATCTCTATTTGTAGTATAATGAACACTGACTGTTTTGCTATTGGAGTCATCTCTGTCTCCGATGCGTCTGAGTTCTTGAAGTCTGAAAAGTCAGAGGCTCAATTGAATTAAGGAAAACAGAGCTACACTTTCATTGTTTGTCTCTGCTGTTGTCGCAGCACATGGGGGAGAAATATTTCACTTAATGGCTCTGTGGCACAAATCTGATTCTTCTAATCTTTCCCGTAATATCTCCATGGCTCGGAAGCCGCGGCAAGAAAAGCAATCGTCTTGCCCAAAGGCACAATGAACGCCCTGCCACAGTGAGCAAATATGCTCGAGCAGATCCATTTTTCAAGATAAAGCATCTTTGCGTCATTAGCTGCTGCCAAGTCTGCTTCAAAGTAGTACAGTTCCAATGGGAGGGAAAGTTCTGGCCTGTTCTGTATCTACTTCACAGCCAAAGTTAAAGCTGAATATCATGAATAATTTACTCTATATTGAAAATTCCAAGCCGTGGTCTCATGTAGGTGCGCTCTGTTTATATGGCTGTGGAATGTAACACCCAGGTAGTGAACGCCGAACCCTGGCCTTGCTGACTTCTTGCTAGCATGCAGCCGGTTGACCACTTGGGTGAATCACTCATCCTTTTGTTCAGAATAAACACACAGCTCAGTTTCTCCCTCCTCCTCCTCTTCTTCCTCACTTCCTGCCGTCACATTTGGCAGCACAGTGAGACCCCAAAGAATGAGGACCGGCTACCTCACGTCCACACTCAGACACACACAGATGGAAAGTCACACATACAAAGAACGCACACAAGCAAAATGGCATGCCTATAAACATGTATCACTTGCACGGACACATGCTCACACACATTCACACATACTTTCTCACTCTTAGCTTCTCTGCTGTCTTGACACATAGTGTTCACTCTTCAAACTCTGGGTTGGATCCAGACTGTCTGGCACCTTATATCACTCTCCATCACTTTGTAGCCTCAGTCATTACATTTCCCTTGGCAATACACGTTCCTTAGGCCAAATATACAAAGTGTAGCTTCGCCTCTACAGCTTTTTCATACAGGGCACTGTCACGTCCAGAGGGAAGTCCATCCTCCTCTAAGAAAACGAGGGCCTGTGTATCACGGGGTGTGAGGAGTGACTAATTGGTTTTATAGTTCTGTTCCATATCAACCACAACCTTCAGATGGGGAAGCAAAGCTAAATAGGGTAGAAACAAACAGAAACCAAAAAAAGATATTGTATCTCAGGAGACTTCCTAGTTAAATGAAGGATAAATAAATATAAACAAAAACCATGAGCCAAAACATTGGATACAATCATGCTCTACTGGAATTTCCACCCAAACTGTGTGTATTGTTTCTATTAACAGTTTCCTGCTCTGAACAGCTGCCCCAAGTGGCAGCACGAGATAACTGATGCCTGTGAGTCAAGGCAAATACAAACAAGAAGCATTTGAGACCGGCTGAAATCTGATTTTTGAGATGCATTTTCACCAAATGTCAAAAATGTTTGAATTCCTCCATCATTTCAGTGATATATAAGCAATCTTAACTCTAATCTTAACTCTATTCAGCTGTTACCACAGCAGCAAGTAGCCTGTATTTTCAGTGTCTTCCCGTAGCAGTAATGACAGCTAAAATGATACTAAAATTAAACTGTCACTTTAAAGCGGCAGGGCGAAAGTGGCTGCAGTGACTTTGAAACTTGTGCCATTGATGTGTAGGCTGTTCGCTAACTAGCAAAACTATATTATTCTGTTTCTGATCCTTTCTGGCAGCTGACAAACTGCTTCAGGTGCCACCGTCCTTTGAGCCAACCCAGATTTGGATCAAGTGGTAGGAAAAGTTGGAGACAAAGTGTATTAACTTGCATCTAAATATCAAGTTGAAATTTTAGTTGTAAATGGGCTTCTTACTCATATGCCATTTGAAATAACTGGACCTCATTGTCCTCTTAGTGTGTGGCAAGGTTGGGTGATGGTGGAAGAACGTCTAGCTTCAACACATGAAGAACAACAGACACTAGAAACCAGTTGTGTGTAAAATTTTAAAGCTTTGACAGTACCTCTGTTAATTTGGGGACACAAACTTGCAACAGTATAGACGCAGTACATGCATATGTATGATGGCATGTGTAAAGAGTGTATGCCAACATGTTAAAAGCTACACACCCTCCTCTCATGAGCTGTTTCACACAGGCAGTGATGAAAAGGAGTGATAATAAGGCGAGGAGGAGTAAAACACAAATGAGGGGAGCGAGAGGTTTATTTAAGTGGGACCACCTTGTGTTTTGTTGGAAATACAAAGAGGTTTGCATAATAATGCTATTCCTAGGAGGTCTCTAGGAGAGTGACTACTCTACACATCATTAGTAGAATGAAGTCCTTGCAGATTAGTGTGTGTGTTTGTGTGCGCTGATGCATGGCAGCATTTATCCACCTGTGTTTGGCAAAGGATAGTGTGGCGTCTCTAATTCCCAGCACTTCCTCTGTGGCAGTGCATAAACCTAAACAGCGCTTCCACCCACTACCAGTGATCAACTGTTTCTCAAGTTCTTTAAACTTTCTTTAGCCCCAAAAAACTCAGTGCCCCTGATCTGTGTTTCTCCTCCTACAAGGCTCGGTGGGATTCTAAAAAAGTGCTGGGAATCCACATTAGCCGGCAACATCAGGCTCTTCAGATGATTAACCATGTCATTCGCCTCCCCCATCTCCCCAAACCTGAGCAGTTGGAGCAAAGTGATAATTATAAGACAAGAATGATTCCAGGGTAGTAGGAGGAAGCGCAGTGAGATTTACTTGCCAGTTGGAGCCTTTGTTTGGCCCTGTTCAAGGCACAAGAGCGCTGCTTCCTGTTTCTGCGAGAGATGCTTTTATCTAATTAAAAGCAGATTAATGGCGCACTGACTGGCATCGCTGGAGCTACAACTGAGGCTTAGAGAGGGGAAAAATGCCCCCCCCCCCCCTCCAGAGTTCGCCACTGTCCCGTTACTGCTAAACAGTAAATTAAATATTGGTCGTAAACAGTCTAGACTGTTGTAAGCAGGAGTGCCTAAGTGCACCTTAAGGACCGATGTCCTTGTATACAGTCAAAGGAGAGGGTCGGAGAAGAGTTGAGCACGGGCAGGGGTCCAATTAAACTGACCCT
This sequence comes from Toxotes jaculatrix, assembly GCF_017976425.1. NCBI lineage: Eukaryota > Metazoa > Chordata > Actinopteri > Toxotidae > Toxotes > Toxotes jaculatrix. Next base: position 23,143,260 of record NC_054400.1, read on the forward strand.
CCTCCGAGGTTTTACTCAGAGCATAAAATCGAGCACGGTTACGCTGTATATTACGCCTTCGATTACATTTTAGGGATTTAACTGACACTTTTACCCGAGGCTACATAAAATTTGTGCAGTCATCGCAAGCAAGTAAGCAGAAGAGTGGAAAGGCCAAGGTCTCAGTGCAAGATCATACAATAATCCGGTGACTATACAACAACCATGAAAGAGATGAACAGAGGAAGGGGGAAATATAAACAGTCTAAGGAGAAAGATGAAAGTGTCTATTTATGTAAGAGAGTGAGAAGAGTGAGTGGGAAGACGGTGACATGAAACACTTTTTGATGGTGAGTTTTAGTGCATCCACAGTCAGTCTGTTAGATTGGTCTATAATCAGAAGTATTTTGGATTTTAATGTGCGTTTGATTTGACGATGGGTTCATTTAAGCCGACGGGAACAACTCATCTCATCCTCACTTCTCACTGCCTTTCATTTGACTCTTGCACACACATACACACACATACACACACAAATCCTAATTCATGCAGCTGTCCATAAACACAGCCTCGAGCACGCACGAGCTCATTTATGCACGCAAATAGTTTGTCTCTCACACACACATGCACACGTAAAGGACAATGCACTGTGCCCTTGACCATGAGGGTGGTATTATGTGGCTATTAGAGGTGGTGTTGTTTGTCAGGGTGTTGCTGAGAGAGAGAATATTACCAGGGAAAATTGACCACAGCACCATGTGTGTGTGCTGGTGTGTGTTTGTATACGGGGAGAAAAAGCATAGACTGTCATCCTCCAAGGCGAGAGTTCATCCAGAGTATCCATCACACTTCAGCGTGCCATTTCACAAAGGGGAGGGCTGGCGATGCTGGAGGAAGTGTTAAATGAGAGATGGGTGCTGACACCGACACAGACACAGGAAATCCTTCCACCGTCAAACACCATCACGGCCGTCATCCTGCATTCCAGCAGCAGAGTTTAGCTGGAGACGGAGGGTGCACTTGCTGAGGGGCTACTGGTCGGACGGTGGTGCAGCAGCTGGGTGGAGTTCAGGATATTGAACCACCACCACCATTTTTGTCACATAAAGAAGTTTACTGAAGTTATTGCCCCTTTTCACATACTCATACTCCTGGTGCTAGCCACACACATCTACACAGCTGTTTTCAGTTAGCTGGGTGGAGCTACGGTCGGAATTACCTGAGCTCTCCATTTAGTAAGAGGGTTGTTCTGCCCCAACAGGTGAAACAAAAGAGTTGCAGTGAAGTCAGAGAAGTGTGGATCAGTCTGTACTTACCCACACAGTCCTGAAGACCTGTGTGGGTGTTTATAAAGTACCATGGCTGTGGAGAGGCTTTAAATACTGTCAACATCACACATGTGAAAGCTTTTAGACTAATTAAATACACAACAGAGAGACAAAACAAAAGTAGAACAACTAAACCAGGGGGACTGTCAGAGACAGAACAAAGCAACAAGGCCCCCCACACAGCCACAGACTCTCTTCACATCCTGTCACAGTTTAATCACTCCAAAATATAAATATAAATGTGAGACACAGTCCATTAGGGCAGTATTTAACATGTTATTGACAGCTGGCTTTACATTACACACAGCATATGGTTTAGTTTGGCAGTTCATCCATTTATCAGACAGTGGACCATTCTGTAAGCCCCATCCCCCTCAGTTACTGTTTCTACGCCTCTCCATCCATGCTCCGCTCATATGCAGTTTATGATGGCAGAAAGTAGTATTATGAATGACAAGGTTAAGATTACTTCTTTATAATATAACTGCTTATGTAATTTTAAAAATTTTAAACAGTACGTTTTCACCTTCAAGAAAAAAGCTTTTTAGGATTAGGACAAACCCATAATGCTGTTTTGGGTAATGCTCATAGTGGTTGCTGGAGTGTACTTCCCCTTATCTATTGGCAAATGTCAGCCCAAATTCAGATAGTGTGCAGGACATCACGTTCCACAATGCCAAGTATCACCCTTATTGCAGGCTCATGCACACTGCTGGTCCTGCTGTGCATCGCTGTGGCTGCTACACTATGATGGAGCACAGGTTGCTAATAGGTTAATAATCTGCATGTTGTTATTTGTCTGATCAGACAAATCATCAAATGCCTGCACCTGTATTTATGTGAATGTTGACTGTTGGTATCAGCAACTCAAACATTAGTCCACAACTAATATCTATGTGTGTGTGTTTAAACTTATTCCTTTCCATCATCTGGACTGCCGGCCCAGGCCCTGATCATCCCTTCACCTCCTTGTTCCAGTCACTGCCATATCTCCATACCCCCCACCCCCTCAAATCCACTCAGTCACGATTTCCTCTTTCTTTCCATCCATCCTTGCCTCCTTTACTCTCCCTGCCTTCTTCTTTCCTCTCTGTCAACCTACCATATTACTCCTTTCCTCCCTGCTCACTGGTTCCGTACTTTCAGTTCCTCCTCTGTCACTCTTGTTTTACCTTCCCATACTCCTCTTCATGCTCCTCCCCTCTCACAGCCTTACTTAGTCCCATCTTTTCCCTTTTACTCTTCCTCCCACCACCCCATCCCCAGCTCTCTCTCCATTACCTCTCGGTTTTGCATGTCCTCCCTCTCCTGTTCCTCCTCCTCCTCCTCCCCCTCCTCCTCCCTCTGCTCCTCTCCTCTCCTCTCCTCTGTTGATGCAGAATTTCCCTGTGAAATCCCTGTCAGATGTGGAGAGATGCAGCATTTTGGGAATCGACTGTAAGTTGGAATTTGTGGTGCACGACACCACTCTGACAACTTAAGCTTGTTTTTCAACCTTTCAGGCTCAGGTGAGCAACTAAAACTGCCAAACGGGAAAAAGGAAACATTGTCTGCTGCCCCCCACAGCTTTTCTCTGTGGATTCCTCCTCCTTTCTCTCTGTCTTTATCTTTCTTTCCTTCTCTCTGTACCTACCTCTTCCCCCTCTATCTCTTTCTCTCTGGCAGCCTCTTGCTCTTGCCTGAGTCTCCAGTTTCGTTTGTGTCTGGATGAGGACGTGACTTGCCTGTGTAAGGAGATCAGGCACTCAAGGTGATGCTGAAACACACTCCACTCTCACACACACACACACATAGGCAGTCATACACACTAATAAGCTCAAAAGCAGGTACACATGCCTCTCTACTCTGAAGCACTTGAGCGTCTGAGGGAGCTGTTGATGCTAAACACAAACTTACACCAAGCACAAGCAGGACTTGGCCACTAATTGCAGCCTTCAGGCTAGCATTTTGGCCAAAATACTGTGGAATTATGGGAATTGTAGGTAAGGATCAAAAATTGTCTCCATTTACACACATTACCAAACTATCATTATCACCCAGATGACCAAGTTGTAGTGTTACATAATGTGTGGATTGAAAAGCAGTTCGATCCTTTTCCGTGTTTTGTTGTTTCTGGCCCCACTGTCTGACATGAACGTCGAATGAGCAGATTTGTTAGAGGTGATGGAGAGCCGGTTTCCATGGCAACCCCTAGTACTACCATCATGTACTCTTTCATCTCTTCATGTTGTCTACATCAATAGGCAAAGCAGTTTTTGGTGGAGAAATGGGAGGGTACGCGAGAGACATAAGAGAGAAAGATGGTGGGAGAAAGCAAGAAAGTAACAGGCAACAGAGAGAGAGAGAGAGAGAGAGAGAGTAGAGCAGCTGGCTCCTCTATATCTTTTCGCCGTCTGCAGCCAAATTAATAGCATAGTCGAGACATGTATCTGCAACGTGTGCGCATTTGTGTGCAACATGTAGGATGCAGAGCAGCCTGGCAGATTCTCCAGCAGCTTCATGGCCGAGTGCATAAACCAGTGTGATAAAGATTCTAGAGCTGCATTAACATCATTTGGGATGGAAAGAATTAATGGGAAAGATTCCCATGTTAAAGACTTGTGAGGATTCACATCACTGGACAGCTGAAGATGGCAGCTGCCATTCTCATACCCCTTCACATGAGACAGTTGCCGCAGGTTTATCTGTAGTCTTTATTGTTAGCAGAGGTTCCTGTCTGTGGCCTAGTCCCACACACTTTACTGATAAACCACAGAATTGCACAGAATTACATCAAATCCTTGCTTTCTCTGTTCTGCATGTTTTTTTCTCTCCCTCTCTGTTCTTTTCCAGGAGTTGGGTAAATTTTTTTAAATGTGGGTTTTCAAGTAAGGGATAATACCAAGTTGTGCTCTCCATGATTGTAATGGATGAAGAAACACCCGGCATGAAGAGGAGGCTGGTTCTTAGCTGCTTGTTTGTGGTTCTTAGCATTTTACTCTTTTTTTTTGGGATGTTGTTGGCAGTTACACAAAGCTGTTTAGCAAAGCCTCACTGCTGCTGTTTTTACCTACAGGTGAATACTGTCACAATGCAGGTTAAAGTCAAACACATATGTCGCAGGTGTCCAGTGATATTGTCTGGTTACTTAGAAATAATCCATACCCTCTAGCCAATCTGAAATGAGAATTCTCATTGGTCGTTGTTTTTTTCATCCCTGACAGCAGCAGTGGTTCACCAAAGGCTTGGCAGGGTCCAGCCTGAGGTGGAACTGTGCTTCTTTCTATATTGGAGATTCTACTTATCTTACAGTCTAACTGTGCTACTAATTTGAACCCAAAACAGACACATATTAGCATCCACCATACAGCACCAGTAAAATAGAAATAGAAACAGTAACGTTACCTAGCCAACAAATTACCTGTTAACGCAACACTCTTAGTGGTTTCTAATGATAACGGGAACAGGGTAGTTTGATTGGTAATTTGTTTGGTTACACTCATGTGCTGTCACACATACCCACCCTACCCCTGTCCATTTTGTTTGTTATTATTGTAAACTAAGAGCACCTGGATTTATGGCATGGAGCATTTACCTGTGCCAAACATGGAAGTAGCAGCACCTGGTTACAGCATAGACAGAGCAACAGAGCTTGTTCCTTACTTAACTGCTGTGTTTGGTGTTTGCCTACATGCACAGACAGGCGGTCTGTGCTATCTGACAACTATATCTAAACATTAGGTGATATTCACTTTGAAGGCCATTTGTCGAATAGTGGCAAATAGTTAAAGGCTTTTTCATCCTTCACACAACTGGAAAAGTGACATCTCTTGTCAATATGTTTTTCATCCAAAGGGAAATAATATATCCACCTGACAGAGATTCTAATATAAACTAACACCTTCACCCCAGGCCCTGAACCACTATTACATTAGCAGGAAGAACATTGGAAACAAACAACCAGAGCATTACCACTGTTGATCCTCTGAGAGGCCAGATAGCCGCGAGGCACATTCTTGAGCGAGCCACAGAAAACTTAATACAACTGTGGCTCAAGAGTGAGAGACCCACTGGCTCTGTGTTTCTGTCCAGAGTTCAGGGGTTGTAGCAGGGGAGATGGAGCATTTCCTCTGGACTTTGTCAAAAGAGTGCTTGGATGTTTCAGACAATTTGGTGTCAGTTTGGCTGCGTATTTTTCCTACCGGTGTTGATATGTCCTCTCTGGACTAAAAGCCCACAGCAGGACTTTGCTGGCTTGTCAGCACAAGAAAGAGGAAGTGCTCCCCTGTCACTGCAGAAGCAGCTTGCTGAAAAGGGTCCTGTTGTGCTAAATGGTAGGAAACGAGCTTTCATGGACCAGACTTTTGGTAGTGTTGGAGCAGAACCCCTGTTGTGAAATGGCAAGGATGGAAGGAAGGAGGGACAGATGCGACTGTGCTGCATATTCGCCTTGTGCCTTCTGCGGTATCTCTCCCTTTGGTTCACTATGTCTCTTTCACCATCTCCCTCTCGCCCCTCTTCACCCACCCAATCACACCAGGACATCTCTGTGGCCCAAAGCTGATGGGTATGCTGTCCAAGAGATGGGCCAGTTGCCACCTTCTGCCTCCCTTTGTCAACATCCAACAAACTAAGGCCAAACCACCGTGTGGGTATGCTAATGTGTGCTGCCCTGGGGCTGCCCATAGAGATGCCAATCTGTGGCAGGGGCCAACCGGGTACGAGAGGAGAAAATGAAGCTTTGACTCCTGGACCCTGTCAGTCTGAAGGGGTGAGCAGGGGGTGAACAGCCTTTGCTGCCTGGCAGTGCACTCTGTTTTGGCTCTGCTCAGCTCCCAATGTGTCGGGAGGGCTGTGAAGAGAAAGGGTAATGCGAGCCTCCATCACATGTTCTCCCTCCGGCCCAGGATGAGGACACTTGCATGTTTTAAATCAACTAAACCAGACATGGGTCAAACTGGATATGCAAAAGAGTGTTTGTTTTCAGTGTAACCTGTGTAGAGGAGCAATTTTTCACAGTGGTTTGCCACAACAAAAATTACACCAGGAAGAGCAGGGGAAAGAGAATTTGAAAGTCAATTAAGTGTACTTTTCTGTGATTTATACCCAGCATTAACATGCATCTCATATCTGACCCTAATTACATTCACACCTGACATTAAGACACGGCTCCAGCATACAAATGGAATTCAGATTTCTCATTCCCTGGCCGATACTTAGATTTCAGTCCAGGTCACCTCCTCCGGCAGTACTTACACTTTAGAATAGACAGCAAACATCAATTGCACCCATCCCCAAGGATACTGCCATTCATTCTTAACAAGTATATTACTACCTAAACTAATTATTTAATTATTTATCTGCATCAATTCCTTGATCCTTCAGCAAAAGTTGTTGTATATTTTTCTTTATTTGTTTCCCCAAAAGAAAGGAATGATAGAAGTTATTAAAAAAAAAGGGTCTTGATCAGTTTGCAGACATTTTTTTGAGAAGTTGACAAATAAAGTCTTCATTAGACTATTTACTCTCTGGCCTTCTTGTATGTAGAGTAGAAACATAATGTGATGCAGTGGGCTACTCCGGGGTGCGGTACATGCATTGACACCGTCTGAATTGCAACACTGACACTAAACTGTAAACTAAATTCATCTGGTGCTCCTTCAAGCGGCATTAAAAAAAAAAAAAAAAAAAAAATGCAAACATTATATGACCCAGACTGAGACAGAACTGTTGAAAGCCCTTGTTAGACCTGCCAATTTACTAGTTTTGTTTATGTGGCTCCACCGCTCACCTTTTGTAATGAATCTCAGAGAGTCATGACCATTATTATACCAGTGGTTTACTACTTTTAATGATGTTGATGCTGTTTTAACCATCGTCCTGCTGCGGCTGTGCCCTGCAAAAGTCTTCATTAGCCCTATAGCATTCTCCCATGTGCCTGTGTGTTCTTATATAAAGACACTCTGACATAAAAAGGGGGCTAGCAGGGTTAAATGTGCATGAGTTTCAGATGTAGAAAGAGACTGGAGACTTCAGGCTTCCCCAGTGGAATTGCCTCATTTATTTATGCTGTATATCTTAGGGGGGAAATGTGATCCTATGGTCAAGTTTTTCTCCTCACTTTTTCATTTTGTGTCTTCCATGTCTCTGTCTTTCTATGACATTTACTTTCACGGTGAGTAACAGCAGAAAGCTTCTTCTCCTACAGTCATTTTTAACTGACCAGAAGGCAGGAGGGCAGAGGTCAGAGGCTCTGTGTTATTATAACAACTTAAGAGCAAAAACCTGTTACAGAAAACAGACAGACTATGTTCTGCTGTTTTCTATTTTTCCATCTCTCTACGGTCCTTACATAGCTCTGTAAAACTGAGTTTTGGAAAATGATACAGCATCATGTACCCCTGATTCGATGGAGTGTGCTGTGTGGTAGAAACGGAGCAGTGAATTAATGGAGCTAGCACAGCGCTCGTGTAGAAGCAGGAAGAGACTCTGTACGCGGTGTAGGCAGACTGGATCGATGAATATCTCTTTTTGACACGCCCGGGCGAGGGCTTGATGTTTTTGTGGATTTGTGTGTGTGTGTGTGTGTGTGTACAGAGGTGTTTTCAGAAGTGTGAATCCAGCCCTGCACGAATGCAGCCAACCATCCTAGAGTAAAGCAGATGTCTGAGAGAACTGAGTCAGTGAGGTGTTTGTCTCAGTGTGTGAGTCTGAGTGAGTATGTCCCTTACTCACCCATCAGTTAATCCATTATCATTTACCAGCCTGTCATACTGCCACACCTTGGCTTTAATTGCAGCCAACAGGGAAGCAGCTTGAACCGTATTAATGCCACAGCTCTGCACCGAACATCACTCAGTCACTTCAACTTAACTTTGTTTCTGACCCAGTTTTCATGCACTGCAGTGCCACAAAGCCCCTTCTCTTCAGTACCAGGGCACTAATTGAGCTTTGCCTCAATTGCAGTAGTTGTCACCGTCGTTTTCAGCTTTGAAAAATAACCTGCTGCTCCTTCCCTCTCACCTCATTTAGGGACGAGCTTCGATCTCCCAAGCACTTTGTGCATATGTCAGCGAATGTACTCGTTTGTATTTGTAAATTTGTGTGTGTGTGCGTGAGTGTTGAGACAAAGGTGTGTGTTTGTCTGTCTCTATGTGTGTAATTATGTTAAGGACGTACATTTAACACGAAAGTTCTATTTGATATTCACTGATAATTAGTCGACCATTGTTTGAAGATCGAAGTGAGAGAGCGAGAGAAAGACCATTTTGATTTGTTGTGATCCTGTTTTTCTTTAGTGAATCCATGCTGTGGATGGTTGTGGTAGACAACTTTGCACTGTCATTTTTTCCACATATGAACTTTTTGACTGCTGTAGTAGTCTCTGACTTTTCATGTTTCTAATGTTTGTACAGTAACATCACACACCACCACACACGTTTTACTGGCGCCTCATAGTAATATTTTCTTCTTCTACTCCTTTTGTTGTTTAATGCCAGTTGACAAATAAGTGTATTACTTCCACCTTCTAGTAGGAGGTAACGCATTACTTACTACCAGGTGCCACTAAAAACAAGGGGAAATGTATTTTTAAGACCGGACAGTCTCAAAACTATTCAGTTTTTTTATGATATGATGACTACTCGTAAATCATGACCCATCCTTAGTTTGTGTGTCGATCACTCAGCATGAGTTGTGAAGCAGAGCTCGGCATGTCGTTTGCAAGGAGGCCACAGTTGTGTGTGATGTTTGCTGCACCATCATTGAGTAGAAGCAGGGGAAATAGACATGCTGGGCTGAGAAAACTGATACTTGGTACTAATCTTAATCAAACTTTCATGTATTTATTTATAGATTATATTTAACTTGGTGTGTTTTAAGTGGTTGGTGGAGGCCGTTTGCTGCTTTATGTACATGTTTCTGACAGTGATGGAACATAACTAAGTATATTTACTGAAATACTGTATGTGTGTTAATGTATAAGCACGGTTATGAGGAACTTTGAGGAGGATTTTTTCTTATTATTCTATTTGAGCCACAGGTGCCAGTTAGTTTGCAACTCTCTCTTAGCTCTCTCTTCGGTTTGCTCACATGCTTTTAATAAACATTTCAAATACTGGACTTTTACTTGTAATTATGTATTTTTGCATTTTGATATGTCAGATTTGGTAAAGAAATAATAATCTACCACTGGTACCTGAGACTCCACCATATATGTATTCACAATTAGCTGTGTGCACCAATGATGAACTTGTTTTTCTCACTGAAAAAAACACTACACCACCGGATACATTCGTATTTAAGTAATTTGATCATGTTTGCAGTCTGTCACAGAATATAGGCCGCCCTGAGCAAAGCCAAGGTCACGTCACACTGACAGCTCATCTCCCCCTCCGAATTATAATTCTGCCTAACAAAATCAAGACTAGCAGGCCAGGAGGCTAGCAGGAGACAACTGATGATGAGAACAACATCACAACAGTATACGGTTGCGAACAGAGCTTGATCTGGCTAGTGCTATGAGGAGGGACCTAAGGCACTTGGTGCTGACATTAAGCCCCAGCTCAGGACGCTGAGCAAAAGCTCTGGTAGAGATATTCTCTGGCTCAACAGCGAGAAATTAAACTAAGGATAAGGGAATTAGTTTAAAGGTCCAGCGAATTTCCCTCCATTCTCATCGTCCTTTGTTGAGCAGTACATGTCTTTTTATTGTCTTGAGTCCTTCATTTGTAAAACGCCAATTTCATAAGTTGCTTCACTTGGTTGCTGGACCAAAACCTCAGGAATTACAAGATGGTAGAAATGTGGCTTTGTGGATTATATTACAAAAAACGCTGTCGTAATAGGCATAGTCTTGGATCGCGGGCAAACTTGGCAACAAAGGTTCAACATGGCTGACATTTTGTGCAGACAGAATCTGCCTTGGAGATGAAGTGTCTGTCAACAGGACTGCCTGCAAGATGGTCTCCAGTTTGCTGAGTGTGCACCCACTAGGCCCAGAAATATGAGGAGCGTGCAGAATGTTGCTGAGTGTCTGGTTTGCAAACTCTCCCCTCTTGCGTCACCCCTGAGAAAACCTGTTGATGTGATTCACGTCTTAGCACATGGTTACAAACAGGATCTTGTGCATGACGACTACTCCTTGTGCTGCCTCTTTGAAAATAAGCTCAAGATTTGTCAAGCAGCACCTACAGTAACATCCTCCTGACCTGGCAGTTCCTCCCACACACATTCTGGAGCAGGCTTGGCATGATCAGGAGGGGAAACGCCACAGGGATGAAAACCCTTCCTTTGGAGTGTTAACAACTATGTTGCTGTGTCTGAATCTGGCAATCGCAGAGCGCACCCAGGCTTCCGCTCGCTGCAAATTACGGGTGTGAGATGTGGATTTAGAGGCACAAATGTCATTTTGTGTGTTTCCGTTGTACTTCTCAAGCACAAAAATTACACTCTTCCCTCTCTCACTGTTTTCTTTTCTTCTTCTGAAAAAAGTAAGTCAAGAAAAAAAGAAAATGTTACCTTAAGATGCCCTCTCAACCGTTTTAATTCATACTGTTATGACCCAAGTCACACTCCTATTCTGAAAAGATTCTCTTTTTCTGCATCTCAAAAAATGTACTGAGGGCCTTGTCAGCCCTTGTGCATCAATCAAATAGGGTTACTATATATCTCTGCCCACATAATGCAGGGGTTTTCAAATAGAACCCTGGAAATACTGGCCTCAGAAGATATGGGAAGAAACAGTGGGTTATGTTTTCCTTAATTTGAGCCTTGAAGGATAGAAAAAGGATTTGAAATTGCTTGCGCCCTGTTGTAGAGGATAGGAAGGAAGCTGCTGGTGAAATGGTATTTCTGTAAAAGATGATTTTAGCTACTAGTTTCAAAGCATCAGCTAACTTGTGATTCAGACAGCACAAGTCTGTGAAAGCCTCAGTGAGTAATAGCAGATTGTGCTCCTGTTGAAGCCTCACTTCTGGCTTTGTTTTCATTCCTTACTCTAAAGACATTTACAGTTTTGCCGTAAATTATTTTCCAAATGCGAGAAAAACATCTGAAGTTCCCTTTACGTGACTACTTTGTAAGATCGATGTAAAATATAACCTGAACGTGTATGTAGTCGTCAAACTTTGCCTTCAGGATCATCGCAGTAGTGAGCTATCTATTGAAATCTGATGAGGTGTCCTTGCTTCCTGTGGAGTGATGTGTCCCGCCATAAAAAATGTATGACTCCCTCCAGACATGTGAACAGCTGAAAATGACCTTGGCAGAAGAAATATCCATGCTCTGACCTTTTAATTGAATCATTGTGTGTCTTGTTGATCCCTGATAGAGCACTTAGTGACGAACCTGTTTGTGCAAAAATAAGAAAAAGCCCTGGATAAATGAATTTGAGCTGATATGATTTGACGCCTCTGCCTCTCCCTGTGCCTGCACTGTCTAATAGCTGATAATGTAATTACGTTTCCATCAGAGGGAGGCCTAATGATTGATTGTAGTGGAATGTGTTATGTGCTAGTGAGATAAACCTCCCTCTGAAATTCTCTGGGTTTGGTCAGGGCTGTCGGATCAATAACTTCTCCTTCTTGTGTTCTCATTTATTATCCTGGAGAATTTTCAATCATAATATGCTTTAGTATTACTGCAAGGAAATATACTAGACACTCCAGCACTCCTTAATTACAGTGCTGCTGCAAACTATTGTGAGTTCCAGTGGACAACTCCTGCATTCTGTGATCAGTGCTGTGAAATTGTGTACATTTCCACTGAAACTTTGCACAAAAAACTGCACCACAAATTTTGTGGCTTTTGTCAAGGTTGCCCTTTGTTACCAGACCTGAGCTTTCCTCATGGCAGAGAGCTCTCCCCATGATCTGAGATAAACCTCAGCACTGTACTGCCCATACCTTCACACAGCCTAATTGACCTGTCTGTCTTGCCAGGGGTTCTAACCAGCACACGTGTGTGTGTGTGTGTTTCTCTGTATTTCCCCACAGGCTTTGAGCTGCTGTATCAGCCGGAAGTGGTGAGACTCTACCTGTCTCTGCTGACGGAGAGCCAGAACTACAACACCTTGGAGGCTGCTGCCGGGGCTCTGCAAAACCTCAGTGCTGGACAGTGGACCGTGAGTTGCAGCTCCTGTCCTCATCATTGTCCTTCCAGGAGCCAATATTTGGGGTTGCGAAAATTCTTAGAGTCAAACGGGATTAAAAAGACACAAGATCTGCCTTCAGAGGTGCTCAGAGTCCCCTTAACAAGGTGTAAGCAAAAGTAAATCTCAAGACAGAGGCGCATGTGAACCAGGCAGCAGGTAGCTCAGATAGTAAAATCTCTACCAGAGCTGATTGCTAGAAGGAGTGGGGAGTGAAAACAAGAAAAATTAGCATTTTACCATCAAAGATAAAAGATCTTAACATCCACATATCACTGAGTACTTTGAGGATGGAATGGTGGAAAGAGAAATCTCATTTTATTTAGATATCTCTCCCTAGGTGTATATTAGATACAGTCTGTTCATTGATAAAACCCTTCTTGGTTAGGACCCTCCATCTGTGTGAGATTCCATGATTGGATAAGGGCTCGATAACTAATGTACAACACACTCTCATGTCTGGTAGATGTTTGATGATGGATGATATTAGAACCTCTACAGCCAGGTTTAGACATGTATTCCAATTAGAGAGGCTGTGGAGCTGCTGAGAGGCTGCCTGGTTTGCAGGCAATAGTGAATTATCAACCAGGAAAGTCAGTTGTCAGATGCCAGTTTACGGACGGCACCTCAGGCAAGAGTGGTCACTTATGCTTTTCAGCAGGCTGGCTATATTCAGCCCACGGCAGCATTATCACAGCAGCACTTCTCTTAACACCTATGTGTCAGACTGTAAACACATCCCTCAGTCCTCTGAATTCGTCAGCAGCAGCAGCAGGCCTTTCCAGCTAGAGTGGAAAAAAACACCCAAACTACATTTTTTTTTTTTTTTTTTTTAAGTTTCATGAATTAACATCCAGCCCTGAGTCTCACATTTAGTGTTCTGAATAATTCAGTAGTAGTGATTTTCAGCTAAGGTGAGCATTTTGAGGAGAAATCCCTCTTTCCTTTGATGTTTTCTCCCTGTTGAAGCTGATCAGAATTCTTGGCCAGGCTCAGGAACCTGTGGAGCCGCACACTGTCACATCTGGTAGCTGGACAAAGCATGTCCCTGCTCCCTGGGAGGATATCAGAGCTTCTTCTTTAAATCCTCCTCCTACTTTGCTCCTGCTTCTTTCTGTACCACTGGACTGCCTTTGTTTTCTGAGGCTTACTACTGCCACCTGGTGGTTCAACTGTGCCTGTCCTCTGCTTAATTACATCTCTGGGGGTATCAGTGCTCAGAAGAGAAGCCCTTTTATGTAAAACTTAATGTTTCATGTTACAAAAAATGAGAAGTAAAATCTACTGATGTTTAAATTAAGACAAATTATATCACATGTCCATTCAGAGCCCCACTGTGTAATGTTGTGAATTAGTCAAGACCAAGGAGCAGTGCCGAGCTGTCTTGTAGTTACAGAGTGAATGATTGAAAAAAAATCCTCGTCTCCCTCGACTGGTAGTGTTGAGGTAAGCTGGACTCCTCCTGTGGAGCTTTCCCAGTGGTCAAAAGAAAAGAAGTGCGGTCGTGCTGGACAGCTCCCAAGTGGGGAACCTGTAGATAGGCATGAATGTTAAACAGGATGCTGCTGACAGCGTGCGCTCACCCAGTCTCCTCTAAAGGTTAAAGGTTGAAATTATAAAAAGCAGTCACAACATGCCCTCTGTCTGCCCTCCAGTGGTCCAACTACATCCGAGCCACAGTGCGTAAAGAGAAAGGTCTTCCCATCCTGGTGGAGCTGCTGCGCTCTGACTCTGACAAGGTGGTTCGAGCTGTTGCCATCGCCCTGCGCAACCTGTCCATCGACCGCCGCAACAAGGACCTGATCGGTGCTAACCATTAGTCATTAATACCACACACACATCAGACAGCATTTTTGTTTCAAACTGACACAAAAGTAGACGTACATATTGTTTTTGCATGACCAATTGAAACAAGAATAACTCTCAAGTTTTTAAGACATTATTGTATTTAGCACGTTTGCTGATTGAATTTGATGTCATTTCAAATTAAATCTTATTATCCCACCTCTATCACCTCCTTAACCTGAAAAAAATGCTTTACCTTGCAGGAAGTTACGCCATGCGGGACTTGGTGAGCAACCTTCCCAGCGGTCAGCAGCGACCAGCTAAGAACCTGGAGGAGGACACTGTGGTCGCCATCCTCAACACCATCCACGAGATCGTCACTGACAGCTCTGAAAACGCCCGCTCCCTCATCCAGGCCCAGGCTATCGAGAAGCTGGTCGCCATCAACAGGACCAGGTAAGAGTTCATTTATACAGAACATCACGTATTGTACCATAAATGTAAATAATGTTGCTTTGCATCTAAAGCTGTACATTGTCTTGTTTGGATTAAATTAAGGTTGTAAATTGATTTTGTTGAGGATTTTATTAATTCGTTTGGCAGTGTTTTACACATGGATGAACCCAAATGGCACATGCACAGTTACACACTGAATAGTGGCAGAACTGTTTGCTTATTTTATCACAAAATAAGCTGCTGAAAGAACACCTCGTTTACCCAAGTACTCACCGTGTCCGGTAAATTGTAGGTCACTGCCCCTTTCTCGTGTGTTTTTACTATCAGTCTTGTACAGTTTGCATCACAGACAGTGAACCAAACAGAAACTGTATGTTCATACTTATGTAAACCATGTCAGAAGTGTGGGTATACCGTGGAGACATTACATATACACTGTACAGATAATTACAGTGTGACCTTGAATGCAATTTGCATCATGAGCCTTCATATTAGTATTCATGCAGGATAATGTAATGTGTCTCTAATGGCCCGAGCTTGGCTCCCACAATACTATACTCTAACAAGCCTGAGCCCACACACACACCACTACCCACCACACATTAATTAACAGGCTTTCAGAACTGGAGGGCATTGTTATACGGGGGTGCCTCTGAAGCTGCTGCTTATAAAAGTAAGTGAGTGGTTGTTCCTCTAAGTTCTCCTCAACAACCTGATAATGAAAACTAACAGACATTATGGCAAGAGGTGTCTTATATTATCATAATGTTAGCCAGTCCAAAATGGAGTGGGTCTGCACCCCACCACACTTATTAATTTAAGATCAAGAGCACTTTTCAAAGGCTGGTCCTTGTGTGGTGAAGTATTGATCATACATAGAGTCACTACCATGAATATACATAGTTCATTCACAGACCAAATAGCAGTGATTCCTCTCACCCCTCTAAGATTAGCTTCCTTTGAAGTAAGACCCCGCCCACATGTAATTAATACTGGTAGCTCAGAGGTAGCTAATGAAGGGAAATGTGCACTCATCTAGCTATGAATTAAGAACTAGACCCTGGAGCCACTCAGGGGACCTGAATTCTTTGAATAAAGAGATTGATTGCAGCAGCAGCAGCAGCAGCATGCTACCATCACACACATCAATGTTTTTGGGGTTAGATGGAGTTTCTGATTTTAATTGCTCTAGTTATTTCTTCATTTATTTCTACCTTCTTGTGGTTCTGTCAGCCAATCAGCTCGCGAAACAAAGGCGGCGTCCCATGTGCTGCAGACGGTGTGGAGTTATAAGGAGCTAAGAAACGCTTTGACCAAGGACGGCTGGAACAAGAGCCACTTCCAGGTACAGAACCGTACTCTTGTGCAAGATTCTAGTTTTCCTCATGTTTGTGGATTTGTTAATGTGATATGCGGTAATGTGATATCCATTAATAAAGTGTCTCACTAAGACAGTACTTGCATGACAAAAAGTATTAGAAGCATCACTGGATAAAATACAGTAGAATCGCATGTGTATGAAACAAGGTGGAACAAATATTATATTATTTAATACATATTTAAGCTTTGCTAACTGACGGTTGGTTAGTAATGTCTAATCTGTCTTCATGTTTTGTTGCTATGTACAGACTGTTGATATCACACATGCCAATTTCTAATATTTGTCTCAGTGTGTCAGCCTGTAAGATGGTAAAAATCACATCTTATCCTGACGTGGCATTAAGACAGAAAATGAATTCTCTTCGTTCAACATATACTGGACCTGTTTGAGCTGTAAGATGTTATGTTAACATGCTGCTTGCTCTGTTGCTTCTCTCAGCCCACAGTGACAGCCACCCCTAAAGCAACCAAGAATGGCAAGCCAGGCTATGACGACACCACTCTACCCCTGATGGAGAAGAACCAAGGTCAGAGTGTGTGTGTGTGTGTGTGTGTGTGTGTGTGTGTGTGTGTGTTTGGGTGTGTGTTTGGGTGTGTAGCTGTTTTTACCTGTTTAGAGGACATATGGGTGGGACAGTTACAATGCTATTATTCATTTAATGATAGAACGAATGTGTAAGAATTAGTCTAAAACATGGTAGTCCGGTGACTAATTAAAGGGTAAGGCTAGTGATTTTTCTTACTGTAAACAAAGCACATGAAAATACCAAAACCAAATATGGCTTAGTCTCTGAATGTCTACTGTTTGACTTGTATACCCAGTTTATGGCACTCATCCCCAATAATTTTTTTTTTTTTTAAATATATATATATATATTCTGTAATTTCCTCAAATAACTGGTCACAGTAGATTTTTACAACTGTTACTCAAACTGAAGTAAACAGCACATTTTTTTGAGGGGACTGTTTTCAGTTACGGATGAATTCACATTGGTGCTGTAATGAGAATTTTCAGCAGGAGCGGTTGTGTGGAACTGATTTAAAATACAGTGCCCATGTTGTAATAATGGAACATGTCACCCAGTGCAACAGTGAGGCTCACTGATGGGTTTTCATAGTATTTGGACAACAGTAGAGCTCAGTCAATCGATTCGTTGTTGGTTTGTTCCATTTCACTGGATTTATTTACAGTTGAATAAAACCCAACTTATCCTTTAAGTATCCTTGCCAATACAGGTTAACACATAACATAAACTACCTGAATTTTTTTGTCCAAATTGTCCTGTCGTCCCACCTGTATGTGCCCCACCTGTATCGTCCTTTAAACAGATTTAAACAAAATACTAACAAATACTAGAAAACAGCATTTTCCTCAGTGTGTCCACTTGCTGAGGACATGTATGTTTTTTCTCATGGCTGTATCGAAGCACCATGCTTGCCACATTATTACACTCATCCACCTTGTGGTGAAGCTGTGGTGTGTTAAATGCTGCAGTAATGCCATTCATAGGAGTCAAAGACAAAGCACATGGAGCTTTGAGCAGCACACTGCTGCTGTTGCACCAAAACCTGACACCCTCAGAAAGTTTGTTTTGAAAGAATGTAAAGAAATGTTGACGAACTCCTCCACCCTTAAGTAAGTACTTATAGCTGTATCCAATCAAAAAATGAGGGCAGAGGTTTTGTATAACAGCAGCAGTATGTGTGGGGGAGGGACGTGGACTCGTGCAGTACATTGGCCCAACAACAAACATCTCTTGACAGAGGAGTCAATAGCATAGCAGCAGGTTACTGTCCCAGTTTTTTGGCTTTGTGCCCCTCTTTTTTTTTTTTTTTTTTGCATCCATACATGCACATGAATCGCGGCGCTCATGCCTGCCCACTCTCAGTTTTCATTATTCAATCACTGGCCGAGAACCATTACCCTGAAAAGCAACAGCGTTTTGGCTCAATGACTCAGTTTGTGTATGTGCCGCTTATGTACAAATGGCATATGAATGCTTTTCAGGCACCAGGAAATGTGGCAGTGGTGATATGATACCTATGGATGAGCTGGGTCCAGGTAAGAGCCAGACTGCATGATCGTCGTCAGCCAAAGAAGAACTAGCTCTCCTCTAATCTGTCTCCAGTGTCCCATGGTGTCTTCTGTGATTTGACATCTCTTCTACTAGTTATTTAAGCGTTGCCAAGATGTTTTTTTTATCCAAAAATTCAGACCACTGAACACTCTGATCTCGGTATGACGGCTTTGGACCGAGCTTCTGCCTTGACACTCTTTGATGCTGTATGCAAGACCCCTCTCTTGACAAGATGTTTGTACAAAGCTGGGCCTTCATTAGAAGCTCAACACCAAAAGATATGGATTTTTCTCCACTTACTGCATAATAAATACAGTTTTAATATATCATGGCAGCTTTTCTCGGCCATGCTCGCAGCAAAGTAAACAATCCTGCTTTTGTTAAAAATATAGAACTGCACCTCTCACAATCCTCCTTTTCATACGTTAATAAAATCAAGAACACTGTGACTCCTGGGGGTGATACATAGACTAAGAGCCATGAAGAGGTAACTTTTTAGAGGTAGAGCCTCTGGGCCTGTATCTATGAAGCGTCTAAAAATCCCTCCTAGGAATTGTGCTGAAAATGAAACTAGGACTAAAAACACTCCTACCTCAAAGTAGGACTTGAGACTTATTTATGAAGCTTTTTACCCTTGTTTTCTACAAGAAGTAGAATTACTGCAAGGAGAGGGTTTGATGCTGCTGTTCACACAGCCACAAAGCAGAAAATATGATGAGGTATTGTAATTTTCATACAGTTTAAAATATTAAACTGGGTTAAAAACATTTTATTTTATACATGTGTAGGCTTAAAGTGTATAATCAAATAATCTGAGTAACTGATTTAATAAAGCAATAATGTATATGCAATATAAAACAGAGATTAGACTTAGCTACATGACCTATGCTAGATGTCCTTATCCAGTCACATTGTTTTACAATTGTAATATTTGCACCACGTTACATGTAATGTACGATGCTGCACAGCAATAATATTGTTGCACTTGACCTCATGTTAACTTGTGTGACCTTACGGATTAGAAAGAAATGATTGGTGTGATGTCGCCTAGTGCAGGGAAATACACTGTAAAGCTTAAACATGTCTGTATTTCTCCTCTGTCTGCAGTTTTAATGAATAAATGAATGAATAAAGAGATAAGCCCACATTCTGTATGAATGCACTTCACACTGAGTGGTGGAGAAGTGATTGACTCTGTGCATTATCTGAGGAGCTGTATGAGTGATCAAAGTTTGATTTACTACTGCTGAAACTGAAGGTTGTTACAGGCCCAAATGGTTACTGTTAAAAAACTACATTTTTCTTTTGCGTCTCACTCAAGGTTAGCCAGAATATTTATCAATATTTGCCTGGTGTCTCTCACATAATCTCATATCTCTTGTGCGTGTCTCTGCATAAACACCATTTTTCCGTAGCTCTCCTGAATATTGGCTATGATAGGAGTAATTTTCTAGGTTAATAAGGCTGATAAAATTCTTCTCTACTTGAATTCCTAATCCAAAACGTAGAACCAAACAGAACATGTGTCACTCTGAGAAGTTTTGGTTGGTTAGGGCAGATTTCATCCTCTGAAATGCTTCAGAAATAGAAATGTGTGAGACGGTATTGAGGACAGGCTCAACCACAACTTGCAAGTACATCATCTGGTTTGTTTTAGAGATACTGTGATGGTAAATATGAGTGCCAGAAAGTTTAGACAAGCACAAACTAAGAATGTGGAGGCATCTTAAGTCTGTTTTTCTGTGTCCAACAAGCACAGAAAAACAGCACAGTAAATGTTCCTTTAAGTTATTCAGTACAGTTTAAAGCAACATTGTGAGTTATTTGTTAAGGGTATTTTTTTTTTTTTTAAATCAAGGATGGAGAGGAATTGGCTGACCGTTGTTCTCTGATTTTATTAGATGGTTACTCCACCATTGACCAGAGGGACAAGGACTGCAAATACAAGACAGGCGACGGCTCAGTGGACCTAACAGAACGAGAGCCATTAAAGGTACAGACAGACGTCTTCTGATCTCTTGGGGCATTGGGGCACAGAGGATGAAATAATAATGTGTCATTGAAATATTATCACATGTCCTCTCCCTCTGTGTCTCTCTCTTTCCCTCTCTCTTCATGTTTCCTGTGGTGGTCCTCATTAGAGGCTCTTAATCCTATTGATTCTTTAAATAGGCTGGAAGTTGTCATTCTCTGTTAATGTTTCCCGCCGCAGCTCAGCGCTGTGGACAGCGTCAGATCTGCAAGCCACCAGTTAATTGGGTGTAAGCGTTTGGCGTCTGTAAAGTAATTAATCTGAGACTGATTAAAAGAACCGCCAACAAGCGCTCCTCGTGGAGAGGACCCTTGCCTTGGCAGTGAACAGACTGCTGCGTTATCAGGTGGTTGTCTGCTGATTATACAGCCGTTTCACAGTTTCGCAGCCACAGTTTGTTTATTGTCGAGCTCATTGGTAATCCAGCCTCAACGAGGAGTCACAGGATAATGGCCTGAGAGGATGCCTGGCATGTGTCAGATGACTCTCAAGTACTTTATGTTGTTTATATTTGATCTATTTCATTTCTAGATGAATGGGATTTGCCCTGTGGGATTGTAAAATGACTACAATTAAGAGACCATTAAAGTTAGTTCGGCATATGTCTCTTTAGATGAATGGCCATTTAGAGTATCTGCCCCTCCGTGCAGGTTAAAACTAACTAAACTTAAAACTCTTTCCAAGGCAAAGTTAGAATCAGATAATAATCTGCAGTTTTGGGCATTTTATCAGTTGTTACAAAGGAAGCTTAACACCAGGCTGAAAAGCATTGATTCACTGCCCTCTCTGGTTGAGAGTTTCAGTTTTGTTTCACCTCTGACCTTGTCAGAAACGAGCTCAGTTGTAGCTCTAACTACACCCAGCTCTGATGCCACTGTGAACTGACTGGAGCACATCACTTCTATATCACTTGATGTGTGTGTGCATCAAGTTAAACCACTGGAGGCCTGCATGGACAAGATTTTCATCTGGTGTTAAGTTTTTTGAAGTCTTTTCTACTTCATTTTGTGAGTGAAGAAGAAGTGTACTTTTTCTGAATTATTACCACTCTGTTTTAAAAGGCCTTCCTCTGTTCATTAATAATAACATTTACACATAATTTACACCTATATGTATATCTAACACATTTATTAGTAATATAGTTATTATTATTATCATTATTCTGAGGAATCCTATAATCAATCATTGCAGTTTTGTGAAGCAGAAGTTTAGTGACACATCTTCATGTGTGTAGTTTTCAGTGGTAAGTTTCAGTGTCACGTGATGTCTTATAGCTGTTCAAGAGGCTTTACAAAGACAGGTACATGGTTTAAATATATAATAAAGCAGCCATTATACAGTAGCAGCAAAGAATAGCAGCTTCTTCAGTAATCTATTTTTTACTTTTTATTTTACTCATCAAATTTAGCTTAACCAGTTAGAGCTGAAGTTATACTGTCACATCTTGAAAGGGCAGATACTTTTACCACTACAGGAGTAATCACAGCATAGTCATGTTTGTCTTCAGAGTGCATAGGCCTTCTGGTGTTACTCTAAAGCTTTCTTCTAAGTCTTCCGTCTGTACTTCCCGGAGGTGTTCTGCCCGCTTTGAATGCAGCTTGGCTGTGAAACTGCTCTCTCCCTCTTTCATTTGCATGTTTTGGTATGCTGTTTTGTAATCACTCTGACTTCTTTCCAAGCTTTCCTTAAGGCAGGGATCTAACACTGGCTTCTCTGATCCTGGATGCATGTGTGTGTGTGTGTGTGTGAGTGTATTTCTGAAATGTATTGACCTCTTCTTGTTTTGTTGTGTTTTTTTTTTGTTTTTTTTTTAACCCGTCCTCCCGTGGCCACAGAATGACACAAATAGGAAACACTATATCAGGAGTAACAGGCCTGCGGTCAGTCTGGTGGACGCTTGTGATGTTAAGCCCCAGCCTGTTGACTCCTGGGTCTAGATGCATGCATGGTAGGTCTGAAATATAAAAGCACAACAAAAAATAACAACCTTCACCTTATGAGTTGGATAGTAGCATCCTTTTCATTCCCTGTTTGTTCATCGTTTCCGCCTGTTTTCCTTTCACCCTCACACTGTGTCATGTGGACCTGCTGTCACCCTGCACCCAGAGCAGTCAGCTGGAGAAGTCACCTTGGTCTTTACATGGAAACCGTCACCATTCACACCACCACCAAAATTTTAGATTTTATGTAGAATTTCGTATTTGCACTGTATTTGATCTCGTATTTTACACGTGCACTTAAGTTGCACACACATTTGTAGACTCAGGGAAAGATGATGCGCCAAAAAATTAAATTGTCTGTTAGACTGACCACTAGACCGTTAGATTAAAGTTAGATTGACCGCAGAAGAGAAAACGTCTTAAATAGAGGGACAGTCACAACCTGATGTTGGTGTCTCAGTGTAACAGAATGCCAGGGAGGGCTTTAATAAAAATATGCCTCATTTGTTATAGTTTAATTGACTGTTTACTAAAGTACTCCCTCAAACACAGGCTGTTCAGTCGTAGCTTAGCAACCATAACTAAGCACAGAGAGTCGTCGAGCTGTAAATTTCTCCACATGCAGAAGCGGTTTGCAGGGGGCTGTAGTTTGGAGTGTGGTGTCTTTTCCTCCAGCTTTTGCAAAAACCAAAACCACTAGAGCAGAAGTGTAAGAAATAGAATAAGCAGTGTTGCTGCAGCCATTAGCCTGTCACGACTTCATGCACTGTGTATCATTTCTTCAGTGTGTGGACGCTGGTCCTGGATGCTGCCAGAAGTCAAGCTAACATTTGCAGCTCTGTCCTGCTCATTGATGTATTGCAGCAACCCCAGCCAAAGTCATCACCCAAAATAGTGTTATTTTTGCCAAACACGTTCATCAGTCCTCATCCCAAAAGCTTGAAATATTAAAAGTGAAAAAATTCAGTTTCAAAATGTGAAACAAGTGTGTAATCTAAGCTGATCGGAATATCAGAATCTGTTCCTTATCATACTATGACTATAACTAGATCTACGCAGCAATACAAGAGTAAGCTGTTTCTTTATGTACGTCTTCTGCATGGATCATCAGTTAGTGAAGTTTGGATTCTTACATTTCTTTCACCAGTGCAACATCCAAATTTTCAACACGCCATTAAAAAAACAACAACAACAACAACAAAAAAAAACACCACAATGACTTCTCCCCTCTGTAATACATGTAGAAACGAGACAGGCTTTGGTCTGTGTTTACAATTCAGCACCACCTGTCTGATTGAAATGTACGCCTAGCTTCACTCAGTGCTTCCCCTGACAACCTTTGCTGGAATTGGTTGCAAATGATGAAGGAGAATCATTCTTCTGCACTTCAGATGGATCCTCCAGAGACTCGGTTATCCCTTAATGAAAAGCAGTAGGGAGAAAGAAAAAGATATGCGCACACACAGAGACACACACATACACATACATACTCACACTCTCTTCTCTGTCAGCATTGTCGTACACACCACTTCTTGGGTCAAAGCAAGTTGATTTCAGATAAATAATTCATGTACATTGATAAGTTGATGATAGAAGCTAACACATATAATGCGCAAGCACAGAAATTCACACATTATCCACTCACACATAATATGCAAAAGACAGAGATGTAATGTGAATTCATATGAGGGTGAGCTAACATGAATTTACAAACATTTTGAGGTCTGATTGATACTGATACTTGATTTGAATATTTTATATTTAAATTCATGGTATAAATGATTATTAAGTGGCTTCTTATGTAACTGAGAGGTCCATATTTCTAGTTAAGTTGATGAAAAAAAAATTCAGCTTCACTGTGGGGTTGAGAAATTTCCTAAATGTCTCAATGTTCTTATTAGAGAAAATCAAGTGTATTTCAGCCGAAACGTTTTTATCAGTTTCAGTGAATAGAGCTACAGCTAAAGTCACTAAAATCTGATGGAAACGTTCTGTTGATACATTTTTTTAGAAGCAGGTGAATTTCTTAGTTTGCATCATGTTTTCATGTTTGTCCATCTTAGCTGTAAAGCAACAGTAGCATCATTTGTTACTCAACTCACAAGGAAAGACATCTAAATTAGTAATGTCTCAGGCCTGTGCATATTTTAATTAGAGTGCATTAGTGAGTGTTTGCCTCATGGTGCTTCACTGAGTTCCCAAACTGACCCGCTATTATATGTTCCACTAAATGACTTTTGCAAGGCTGCCAAATGACCTGGGTGAGCTTCAGTAGTTGTCATTGTTGTATTAGCAGCATTTCTGTCTCTTCCTGCCTCCTCCTCACCACTGTTGTCCTCTCCTGTGCCAGAGGTCTCCTGTCAGACCTCGCTGGCTCCCTCATTGTCGTTTTCCTATCTCAGTCATCCTTGTCAGTGCCCATCTGTTCAGTTCTTTCATCTCCATCCATCACATTATCATAGCAAACACATCACAGGGTGAAAGCTGAGATGATTTTTTTTGGTATTCACTGTAATTTTGCCACTTTAGTAAAAACCAGCTACAGGTAATACAAAGAGTGAACCAACAGGTAAGTCATTTTCACTTCACTCAGCACATGCAGGATTTCATCCAGCACATTAAGCATCTGTTTTGCTGTCTCTTGCCTTCATTCACCATCTGGACTGTCATCATGGAAGCATTTGCTGACACTGACAAGATTTGTCAAGTACTGTGATAGTGCTAAGTGACTGTCTAGCTGTCTTACATGCCTAGACGTAAACTGGAGAGTTTCATTCCAAATTCATATTTAGTGATGTCAAAATGGTGTTCCAACTCTGAAAAACCCAACTGAAACTCAAACTAACTTTTCCTACTATCAAGAAATCCTATGCAAAGACCAAAACCAACTATGACAATAACAAATATTGACTGTGTAGCCACAGAGTTCCACTTATAAGCAACTAGGTGTGTGTTAATGTCAGCTGAAAATGGAGTTCAACAGATGCACTATTGAATACTGTTTGAGAAATGTTTAAGATATTGCAGGTGATAGGGATGGAAAAAGACAGGGTGTAACATGTAGAGAAAACAAAACAGCAGAGCAAATCTCAAATATAGCCTGCCTCAGCCACTGGTGGGCAGAGGTCCTGCAGCATCCTCAGTAACTGTACTGTTCATGGCCACATTTAGTAACATTCATCCAAGGTCCTGTGTCTGGCCACCTGGCAAATGTAAAGCCAAGATTAATTTACCTTTTTTACTCTGTTTTGGTCTCCACTCGAAAGTGAAGGAAATATCTGGTTCGTTAGCTGCTAAATGTATTCTAGCACACAGTGGTTTTATCAGAGCTATTTGGCTGAAAACAGTGGACTACAGTGACTAGAAACAAAGTTAGTGATACTGAACCAAAACAGTGAACTTCCATCCATCTATTTTCTATACCTCTTGATCCGTCAGGGTCACGGGGGAGCTGGAGCCTATCCCAGCTGACTACAGATGAGAGGCAGGGTACACCCTGGACTGGTCGCCAGTCAATCGCAGGGTTGACACACAAAGACAGCCACACACACACATACACACACTCACACCTAGGGGCAATGTAGAGTAGCCAATTAACCTAATGCGATTGTGAGAGGATGCCAGAGTAAAAAACCCACACAGGAACAGGGAGAACATGCAAACTCCACACAGAAGAGCCCAGACCGGGTTTAGAACCTGGAATCCTCTTGCTGTGAGGTGACAGTGCTAACCACTGCACCTCCGTGCCGCAACAGTGAACTCAAGGGGCAGAAAACCAAAACAAAGAGCTGAAAGATGCTTAAACGCTCCTTGGAGCTGTGAGGGGCTGCAGTTGGTGCTGATTTTCACACTTTTAATGTAAAGTTATTGCAACTTTAAAGCTTTACTTTGTAGGAAGAAATGGGCTCAGGGATAAATGCCATGGTAAGGGTTGGGACGTCTTGAAAGTTCATCCTTTAACTCACTATACAGTATTTAAGTTTCCATTTGTCATGAAGGATGCAATTTTTACAGTGAATATATATGTTTTTGGACTGAAACTCTTCATTTATTGTTATTTCAAACTCAATTGGTGGTTCTTCTAAGATTTTTCTCTTTTGTTCATGTGCTTCAGGCTTAAAATAACAACAGATCGACACCCCAGCTAGAGGAGGATCTCTCATATCACCACTGCCATTTCACATGGAGCTTATCTTTGGAGTTGGACTTTGTACAGAAAAGAGGATTTTAAAAAATAATGATCACAACAGCAACTACCCAGCAGCAGCCAGCATTCTCATGCTTTTCAGAAAAAAATGAAAAAGAATAAAAAGTGACTACTCCTACTACTTTCTCATATCTACATTCCCACTGGACATCATGTGAATTTTACAGTGTTGACTCTTTGTTAAGCTCTACTGGTGACAAGAAACGGACAGAGGCCGGTGCTGTGGAAGGAATGGACATGTAGCGGGTCGACAGAGTGAAATGAAGGAAGTGAATGAAAAAAGAAGGAAATGTGTGGGAGACAAAATGGAAAATGGATATTTTTAATTTTGGTTTTCACATTTGAAAGAAGATTGTGCCTCAAATTTTGTGGGTTTTGGAGAATTTTTCTTTCAGGTTGTTGTCAGGTTTTTGGTATTTTGAACAGGTTTGGACTGGTATGTTTGAAGGTCACTGAATGTTTGTTTTCAGAATAGTGTGATGGACACGAGAAAGGAAAGTTAAAAGGAGAGAAACCGAGCCTGAGAAGAGCTGTAGCATTGTGGATAAACATGTACTCCCAGCAGCCTGCTCTCATAGTTTTACAATCCATTTGGTTCACTGTGTTTTTTCAAAAAAAAAAAAGTGCACTGAGATGCTTTGAAATCAAAAGTGGTTAACAGGTGATTGATGTCCATTTTATAAAATGAGGAGTCTGCAAGTTGTGGTCTGGAGAAAGGAAAGTGACAAAGTTTGTACACCTGATGGAGTGACAGTTTTTGTTAACACTGCATTGCAAAAGTAAGCTGAAATGGAAAGACTTTCTGTTTCGTCAAGGTCAACATGTATGAGCCAAGTGGCATGTTAACCTTCAATCACAGAGCTGTGGTTACATGTGTAACCACTTCAGTTGTGTAGCGGCACGGTTCCTTGAGTTTCCTGGTTGGTTGCTCTTTGTCAATGATGTGTATTAAAGAGGATATAAGGCATTTTGTTTATAAATGATTTGTGTTTTTGAAAAGAGAGGCAGAAGATTGTTCTCTTGTTGAAAGGATAGATCTAAAAGCATTTTTTATTTTTGTTGGGTTTTATATAAATGTATATTAGGGTCAAAAGGAAAAAAAATGGAAAAATGAAGGAAAAAACAAAACAAAAAATGACAGACTTCTTAGTTGTATATTAATATCACATTGTTTGGAAAGCACATCTCATTTGATAAAGGCTCACCATGTTTGTAAGCAAGAAATAACCACGTAACTTAAATGTGTGTCAAATATTGTCGAGTTATGCCGACGATCACCTATTTATATTTTGTATTTGTCAAAAAAAGATTACAGAAAAAAAAGTTTATCTGCAGTGTTCTTTCTAAAGGTAATGAATACATCTTGTCTGGCAGCCCCTGCATCTTCAAAACAGACACTATGAAGGGGTCAAAGGGTCAAATAGAGGTAGGAGGAGAAAAGAGATGGCAGTGTTAATAAAAGTCCCTTCATTTTTCTTCCCAATGCTTTCAGACCAAGTTACCACCACCCCTTAACCCTCCTTCACCGGTGCATCTTAAAGAGAAATATTCAGTCGTGAGCATGAAGAAAATCTGTACAGATGTTTATATTTTATTCTTTCCAAGTGCCAGTTTTTTTGTGGTGTCATTTGGATATTAACTAATTCATTCGTGTGCAGGAAGAGAGAACAGATGGACGAGTGGATCAGGATATTTAAGGCAAAATAGAAGAGTTGCATCACACTGTATAAATTAAAACATCAAGTTTGGTCATATAGTATATATTTTTACAACGTTGTAGGGTGGGAAGTTGAGATGTAGAAAACAAGAGATAAAGAATCCTATTGCCATTTTTCTCTTTCTTGGTGAGACTGTACTAAAAATCCAGTGCTAATGTTCACAGTCTCCTTTCCAGCCTCCTGTCTCCTGATTCAGCTTGAATAGGAGACAGAGAGAGAGAGTCCAGTCCAAGTTGGTATCACTCATGCGTCATTAAGGCGAATGGCATGTGCCTGCATTGAAGTCTGATTTTTCTTTGTGACGTATGTGACTTTATAAAGCTTGCATATTTTACACAGTGTTTACAAAAATGTACGTTGTGGTAAAAATCAATAAACTACAAAAAAAACTTACTGTATAAAATTTAATTTCAGAGGTTAAAAAAAAAGTTATAATAATACCCAGCATCCCTTTTGTGTGTCCTCAGAAGTGTGTGCTATCATTGGACAGTACTGAACCCTCACAACAAAGACCCATATGACTGTCTATTCCTGACTGCACTATGCAGTACCACAACCAAAGGATCCAGAGGTGTATTTGCATGCATTCATAAAAGGGGCTTTTGGTTTTGTGAACGTGCAGCACGTTGCACATTTACAAAATAAAAAGCCAAGCAACTGTGCTGTAAAATAAATGCAGGACACGGACACACATCGAATCAAACAAACCTACCTGTGTAGATATAACTGATTCAAGACCGTCAAAATAAAGTAACTGTACTACTCAGTAGCAGATGTGTTTGTACCTATCATGTGCCTTAACCTTTTCCATGGTAGATAAAGATAAGTGTGTTTTATATAACTTTATTCCTCCCGTTCAGCTGTCATCTCTCATCCTGTCTGTTCACCTACCCCCCTTCTCCTCCTGTGTTATCCCTCTCCCTTTTTCCTCCATTCAACTCACTCATTCATTCGTCCTGCACCCCCCAACTCCACCTTCCCCTCCAAATCCAAGTAGTTTAGACTGTTGGTGGGTTTCTGCCTTGTATTACATTGTATTATAAACTTTTAAAAAGATAGAGTCATTCGAAGAAATGGTTTTGATTTCCTAGAGGAGTAAAGTTGTTAATGCTTTCGTAGCGAGCAGAAGCGATGCCACAGTGACAGAATGTATTATGTTAATTTTACTAATACCCAGAGGCAAATATTACGCTTGTTAAACATAACGGAAAAATACTGGTTTGTAGAGTATAAATTTGGTGTGTTTTCAATAAATCATGCCTGGAAAGAAGCTGTTGTCCGCCCGTGTCTTATTTTATGTTATGTCATTAATTTCCTATAAAACCCAAGGTCTGAAATCACGATAGCAGCCCCGAGAGACTGCAGTGCTCATTACAACCAGCACCACAATTTTAAAGGGTCAGTTCACCCAAATTACTGAGACGGAATTTCACTTGTGGTGATCACAGTTATCAGTTTACAATATAAGTTTTTCTATAATTGGGTGAACCAGCTCTTTAGAGTATTGGATATAATAAACATTGTACAACCTTGTAATCCCAAAAAATGTGGGTTATGGTCTATGTGTAGAGGCTTTTTCATCCCAATGTTTAACATTTGGACCAAATAGTGTGGACTGCCGTAAAAGAGTGTTGTAATACAGTATGATTAACCTTTTAACCTTAATGCTGGAAAATGTGGCCCCTGCTGAAATGTCCTTGAACAAACCACAGGTGCCTGAATCTTTGACAGCCTTAATCAACAATACTTGATTATTTCTGGACAGCATCACACTTACCAGGGCCCTGGAATTAGAAGCCATCATTAATGTTTTTTCCTGCTATAACTTTTAATGTATTTGTACTGTGCACAGAAATGATGCAACATACTTCAAGCCACAATCTAAATGACTAAACATCTATTTACTAGAGCATTTAGTGAATTGTTACTGTGAGAGAAATCATTCAGCTCATATAATAACTTCATACAACTTCAAACAATCATATTAGCCTGTGTATGTACACTTCCTTCCTTATTTACAGGCACTTTACGGAAAAACGTGAAGTACAATGCCAAAAAAACATTTTCACGTATGTTCTACTACACGCTTGTGTATAGAAATAATTTACAATATCATGGTATATCTCAAGATATTTACATAAATTTTATACAATACTTTATACAATATATTATTCACTAGAATAATATAAAATGTAGTTTTGAGAGGACAGTGTATCAGCCATTTCTTTTCAGGCAATTCTCTCGCCAGCACACGCGCAGTCAGGGTCCTTTCATAATAACAACATGGCTGCCTTGTGGAGAGACAGACACCGGTGGAAAAGGACTAATTGCTTGTATGTTTTGACAAGAAACCTGACAGGTAAAACAATATGTTGTTCTGTTATTTTCTGTAGATACGTATATTAGAACGGAGTTAGTTTAAAAGTCGCAGGTGTTTCTGTTAGCACACAGCTAACGAGCAGCTGCTGCAACTCTGTGTCTGCTGGTTATTTTTATCTGCTTCTTTAATATAACTTCTGTTCACCTGCCTTCGGCCATCGACGCTTCAACGATCATTTGACAACATTTTTCATTTGAAAACGCATCTTTCTCGGCTGCTTGGTTTAATTGTCACATCAACCAGCAGTTCTGAGGGGTCCCGAGAACAACTGCA
Organism: Toxotes jaculatrix; assembly: GCF_017976425.1. Taxonomy (NCBI): domain Eukaryota; kingdom Metazoa; phylum Chordata; class Actinopteri; family Toxotidae; genus Toxotes; species Toxotes jaculatrix. The sequence continues at coordinate 23,173,944 of NC_054400.1, forward strand.
TTTAGTGGCAAACAGTTATTTACGGTGATAACTTCCACCAGACTAATTTAAACTAAAGGTAAACATTGCTGTTTTGATGCTGCTCGCTCAAGTGACGACGTACGGTGACTGAGCACTTCATTAGGAACACCATACTAATACTGGGCAGTTCCTCCCTTTGCTCTCAAACAGCCTCACATATTCATGTCATTGATTCCACATGATGTTGGAAACTTTCCTCTGACATTCTGCTCCATGTTGACATGATTCATCACATCATCTCTGCAGATATGTCAGATGCACATTCATGTGTCCATTCTCCTGTTCTACCACATCCCAAAGGTGTTCTACTGGATTCAGGTCTAGTGACTGGGGAGGCCACTGAAGTTCACTGAACTCATTGTCATGTTCGTGAAACCAGTTTGAGACGACTTAAGCTCTGTGACATGGAGCATTATCCTGCTAGAAGTAGTCATTAGAAGATGGTGAACTGTGGCCATAAAGGGATGAACATTAGCAGCAACAAAACTCAGGCAGATCCTGACATTCAGATCATGATTGATTGGTATTAAAGGCCCAAAGTGTGACAAGAAAACATTCCCCACACCATCACACCACCACCACCACCACCAGCAGCAGCCTGAACTGATGACACGAGGCAGGTTAGGTCAATGGATTCATGCTGTCGACTCCAAATTGTGACCCTACCATTTGCAGCCTCAGCAGAAATCCAGATTCATCAGACCAGACACGGTCTGCTGCTGTTGTAGTCCGTCCACCTCACGGTTCAAGATGTTATTCATTCTGAGATGTTTTTCTGGTGACCACAGTTGTACAGAGCGTACAGAGTTATCTGAGTTACAGCAAAATATCTACATTTTTTATGCAGCTTGCTACAGCCCCCAAAATGTAAAGAGTGTTCCACTCTCCCCAAAGGAGAGCGATAAGTAAAAACTTGTATGTGAGGTAAATGCAGCAGTAATGGGTTAATTATTTATTATTTACATAATTTATGATTCATCTGTTATTAATCATCCAGTATTGTCATACAGGGAAATATGACTATGACCTGGTGGTGATTGGTGGTGGCTCAGGGGGACTTGCCTGCTCCAAAGAAGGTGAGATCTTTTGAAGTGCCTATTAATCTTAATGTTTTTTTAATGTTTGAGTATCTATTCTTTGCACAGCGATTTTTATGTAATATTATCATGATAATATGTCCCCTGTTTACAGCGGCACAGCTGGGACAGAAAGTTGCTGTTTTAGATTATGTGGAGCCATCTGCAAAAGGTAAAACAGAGTTGTGTTTTTTTTGTTGTAGTTGATTGCAAAAAATACTTTTTAGGGTTTGAAGATTTAAATGCGCCATTGTTAAGTCTTCCAGAAACGCTTTTCCAAACAGGTACCAAGTGGGGCCTGGGTGGCACATGTGTTAATGTTGGCTGCATTCCTAAGAAGCTCATGCATCAGGCTGCTTTACTTGGCACCGCAGTCAAGGATGCTAGGAAGTACGGCTGGCAGATCTCAGGGCCGGTTTCCCATGACTGGTAGGTCAAACCCAAGCACAACATACTGAATCACACGGTTGCATCAGCTGAAAGCAGAAATAATTCTCATGCTGACATTCTGGCAATACACAGAATTAGAAGCTGAACGGCACCATCTAGTGGTGTAATTGCAGTAAGACGGTGTCATTACTAAAGGTTAGAAAGTTAACTCAGAGTGAGAGGGATGTGCTTATGCTCCTCTACAGGTCCATATGAAATATGGTGTTTAATTATTCTTTGATCTTTAAAAAAGACTTTAAAAATCAATTAAAGAAAAGGACAAAGGAAGTGTGTTAATGGTTTAGTGAGTTGGCTTTAGGGCTGATATTCTAAGAGCTGATGTTTCAGCTTCTTTTCCTTTTTGATTTCCCATTATTCAACTGTACCTGTGAGCCCACACACCCAAAGTAACAAATGCAGGAATATTATGAAGCATCTTTAAGAGTTTCTTTATTTTAGTTTTAGTTTGTGACTTCTGGTGTGTCTTCCAGGTCCACCATGGCAGAGGCCGTTCAGAACCACGTCAGGTCTCTGAACTGGGGTCACAGAGTTCAGCTCCAGGACAAGTAAGTGAGACCAGACCTGTTTGATTTGTTTGACTCATGTATTTCAACACTGATTATTCATTTAATCAGTTCATTTAAAGGTTGTAATTAGGAAGTAACTCCTTCTATTTATTTTGCAGGTTGGTTCAGCTGGTCTTACAGTTTCATTTGAGAGTTTTAGTGTCCCCTGATAGTCTTTATGTTTAGTTATTTTTCACAGCTGTACGACAGATATGAAAGAAAATTCATGTCTCGTCCATTTATCACATCACTCTTCTGCCATATTGTATTTTTTAAAGTCGTTTTCCATCCTATACTTTCATTAGAGCAGAATTTCCATAAGTTAATCATGAATATTTATCATTTTTCCAGCCTGTTTTTCATCCCTTTTTGCCTGTTTTCTTGGCATGAAACTTGGCTGGCGGTTGTACGTTTCTGTTGGTGAACAGCCGAAAGACTCACAGTCAGCGACCGCATGTTGATTGAGTGACTGCCTGGAAGGCAAACAGGTGTTAACCTCCCTGTGTCTGTGCCCAAGTCGAACCTAAAATGTTTTCAGTCCGAGATCATTTTCCTGGATTCAGAATGTTAGAAATGCTTCTAATATGATTTCATGTCCTTCTAACTAACATTTAGCCTCAACGGTCGCAAGATCAGCACAAATCAGTCATTTTCACACGTGTATTAATAACAAATATAATATATAATGATATATAATCATAAGAATGTTATATTTCCAATCAGTAGAAAGTTGGATTTTCGTGCAAGCAATAAAGTCTGTTGGGGTCAGTGTACTTAACAGCTACCACATGGATTTTGAATTTATAATTTGCTCTTACTAATGAATTCAAAAGGGTATTTTTAAAATTCCTTTAAAATAAAATGTGAAATGTACCGTCTACATTAGATGAAGTGGACTGAAATGAAATGTGATTAATATTACAGTGCAATTCCAGCTATAGATTACAGTTCAGTGTTTTAACATTACAACATCTACATGGTAACAACACAACTTACAGCAAAAAATAAGTTATTGTTGCCATTATTCATTAATGAATAAATAAATAGTCTTCTACTATGCAGCCTGGTGCAGTCTCTGTTCTGTGCAACTAAATCATGGTTCTGTTCTGTATCTTTTGAGTAAACTTTGTAAGAGTTAACTTGCATTTCAGCCAAATAAAAAGATGAAGTGTTGAGGTTATGTAGTGGGAACACGTAGGAAATTAGTGAGAGAAGTGATGATGGGGTTTATGTGTAAACCAGCAGCAGTTACTGTGTGTGACCTGCACAGCTGTAAGTTAATGCACCACTGGGAGCAACCTGTTTGTTTTCTGTTTTGCAGGAAGGTGAAGTATGTGAACATCAAAGGAAGCCTGATGGATGAACACACTGTTAAAGGACTAACCAAAGCAGGAAAAGAGGTCAGCTGCTGGTTCACATCATTTACTTCAGTTACTACATTTTAAATACAGTTTTAATTCTCCAACCTCTTTGTATTTTTACTATTTAGTTTTTTTCTTGTAAAATTTACAGTTAAATAAGTTTTATTTATTTGTGTTTGCTTTCTTATTGTATCTGCTGAGAGTGCTTGTTTGATTTGAGAGTGTTTCCATCATCACCTGAATGCTGAATACTGTGGAGACCACTTGCTTTCATTTGACGTTTCCTTGTTTTTTGAAGCATATGAACAAAAGCTGTTACTTCACATTTCCATCATCTCTCACACAGATGATCCTCACTGCCAAGAACATCGTAATCGCCACAGGTGGACGGCCTAAATACCCCACAAGTGTAAGCATCATCGTTATTATCGTTTCTCTGAGATGTTTCTCTCTTTCTCTCTCTCTCTCTCTCTCTCTCTCTCTCTCTCTCTCTCTCTCTGCCAGTGTGTGTTGATTGGTTGATATGGAAACATTCCATTATAGCACATATGCAAATCTTATCACATCAAAGATAGTAGGTTTTAGATAGCAAACTGTTACGGATAGATCTGTTGATAGTTGATTTATAGGTTGATAGTTATGTTCTTGTTACAGATCCCGGGAGCGATGGAGCACGGCCTCACCAGTGACGACATATTCTGGCTGAAAAAATCGCCTGGAAAAACGTGAGGAATCTTTCTTTTCTGAAACACTTTCCTACTTACCTACTCACACACTTTTGTTTTAAACTGTTATTTTAAGTCGATCTTGACCAGTCAGTGCCCTCCATGTCTGTTTAGAAGCTGTAATGGTGATATAAATGTACTTTCCTTTCCGCTTTTCCATTATTCCAAAAGCATTAGGATATGTTTCTGCTTTAGACTGACATAGTCCAAAAATGTGGCCACTTTTTTGTCTGAAATAGTGAGATCGCCATTTTACGTATACATCATAGGAGAGTATGTTTAGTATTGCTGGTGTCATTCTCTACACAAAGAGGTACAAGGGAAACAGAGCCTCTAACCTCTACAGTATTAATGCCTTGCTCTACCCGCCGTGCTACCTTGCTCGCTGACACGACACGTCCTACTGTCATGCACTATAATCACTCATCAGTGACATGCAGTTTGTTTTTCTCCCTTCCTGTCAGCCTGTCCTCGCCTCATGATTCAGATTAGCGGTGTGCATCCTGACCTTTACAGAACAAGCCCTTTAATCCAGCCATTTAGCTCCTGTCATCACCTGGTTAATTGGTCTTTCCCTGACGTTTCCTCTTGGCACAACGTGCAGACGGTGACTCGTGGTTGTGGTATACCTGGGTTTCGGTGGTTGTTTGCTTCATGGAGACAGATAAGCGGAAATAATTATTCCGATATTCAAGCTTAGTATGTATGTGGCCTGTCAGCGCCTGGGGCATGGAGTTTTAATTATTTTTAATTATATTCCTTTTTTTTTAAATGATTGTTTTGGCCCGATAAATAGTGCTTGCGCACTTTTGCAATAAGGGTTGCAGAAATGTATTCCTTTGTTTTATTTCTTTGTTTTGTTTTGTTCAGGATCATCAGTTCCTCTATAATTTTATTCTAAAACGTGTTGTCCGTCAATACAGAGGAAGTCTGCTATTCTGCTTTTTGTCCACTTGGTGGCAATGCAAAATCAGTTATGGTGAACAAATCAGTGTGAGTGCAGCGTGACCATTCTTAAACAATTACCACTGTAGCATTCACCCATTCAACAAAACATCTTTGTATAGGAAGCAAAATTATCCACTTGGAGAGAACACTTGAGTTCAGGAAGTCCTTTGATGTAAGAGTGTAATATTTAGTGGTGTCTTCTACCTCCCCGCAGGCTACAGGGAGCTGGCTGTGGGTTAGCGTTAGCATTAGCTTCCTCCATGAGGGTACTAAACCGCACACACTAGCCAGAGATGGAGATGTTGTTGTGCTGATGAGCTGTCAGCTGTGCAGGTGAGGTCCGAAAGGCTGTTTCTACTGGTAGGGCTGGTGTGGGGAGGGGGGTCCAAACGAGCGATGGGTGTCTAATGGGCCTTGGAGCACACACAGACCTAAATGACAGATTTGGCCCCAGGGCCAAAGCCCAGATATGGCTGCCATCATCACGCTTTTGGGAGAAAACACTGAGCACGTGCCAATATGACTATGATACTGGTTGAAGGATAGGCCAGTACTTGAACGAGATGGAACAGTATGTAGGCTTGTTTTGTGGGTCTGACTCTGTGTTGTGTTGTGTAGTGGACAAGAGCCACACCGCAGATGGCAATCTGGAACGTACTTTGACATCGAAATGTAAAAATGGGTTCACTAAAATTCATCTTGGAGTCTTTGTTTTTCAGCACAGACATTTGAAGCATCACACGCTAACATGCATTTAAGTTTGAATTCGTTTTCTCCAACCAAACATTAAAGGACAAAATCAGCTTATTATTTTGTTGTATTCAGGATGGTTTAATGGCTGGTTCAGGCAGTCCTGTGTTTTTTTTTCATTGTCATGCTGTCCATGTAGCTTTGGCAATACTCAAAGCCAAAGCAGGGGCTTTCATTTGTGTGGGCCATGAGACTGTGACTAAACTGAAATGCTTTCAGGAAGTCTAAGAAACATTTAATAAAATGTCGAAGTTGGACTCACCTCAAGCTTTTGCTTGCAACAAAATCTGCCCACATTCTCGACACACAGGAGGAGTGTTTTTTATTATCGTTGTTGAGGCTTCTGAAGATCTGCCCAAGGTTAACAAGCAGCCACAGACAATCAGAAGAAAACCTCCTTCTGTAGGACTCGTGGGTTCAGTGAAGCCTTGGCCTGAACTCCTAACCACATGCTACCACTCCACTGTCAGGAGCCAAGCCTCAAGAGTTTTGTCATGTTTGTGTTTGTTGTGTGGTTCCTTGTCCAGTTTGTTATCTCAGATGGATGTCCACTGTTCTATGAGACATTACCCCCATGTATGGACTAGACATCCTGGCGTTTTCTCACTTTTTGAGATTCTTTTTATTAAACACATTTAGTTAGACTGTTGGATGCCTGTCTTACTTTCCTTGGTCTTGCGTGGCAGTTTGTCTCAAACATAGATGACAGTCAAAGTGGGGAGCAGAAAACAGATTGTTACTACACTGTTCACTGTGCAGCCAGCCACATGAAGATTTGCTGAACTGCTTTTCCCTTCGCTTAAAAATCAAATGTTAAAGACTGTCAGAGATTGGATTTCCCTGAGGCCGCCATGAAGAGTCAATACATTAATACTGGATGTAAGATAATTAAAGAGATGGTAATAATCTTACTTAAATTCCCATATTCATATGACTACAAGTAACAAACTTTAATAATTCCAGCTTGCTTGTCCCATGTTCTTGTCATATTGCTGGCTGGTGAACAGAATACATGTTGCAAATGTTGACCTCAGTTGGTAAATCCATAACAATAGTGAAAACACTATTTTACTAGGGTTTTATTTTGTAGTGAGGTACAGTAAGATAGCATTCACTGCATTTCCCAAATGTGCCTCCATGCCCATAAATGTCACCATTGTTGAAAAGGGTCAGTAGGTATTGCAGCTGTACAGACACCAGACCAGTGGAAAATACAATCAGACACAGTGGGGAAGAAGCAGGGTTAGGGGAAAAGGACACAGTCTCTCAGTGATGAAAGTGCAGAATCAAGATAAAGCTCTTTGCCTAATCTTCTTTAAGCCACTTCACAATATGTGCTAAGTGCAGCTGTGCATTACCCAGACGTAGGGAAAATGGGCACTGGGGCTTTTAGTGGTTAGTGTTAGTATGGACAAGGGCAGGATGTGCCGCAGGCACCCAGAGCTGTCAGGTGGGGCAGACCTGAAGGGGAGGAGGTCTGAGCTGATGTGGATAAAAACAAGGGAGAGAGGGGGCCTCATCCATGTGGGCGACTGTCTTCACTCAGCGGACTGATGTGTGCATTTGAGCCCCAAACATGGCACACCCCATCCGCAGGGATTAGGCTAAATGCTAGCAATTAGCCCTCCTCAACGCACCGATCTCAGTGCTGGATTAGATGTGTGATTCACCTGGACCACACACGCACATACACTGACACCGCAGGTGCGCACACACTCACACATAGCTTTTACTGTCCCCTTTTTCTATATTTTCTTCACACCTCTTTGCTTCCCTCTCAGGTTATGAAGTTTTGTAATTCATCACCTCTCTAATTCTAGGATTTAAAGTAAACATTTTCAGCTGTGGACTTGCTTTGTTTTATTTGGCCAAAGAGTGCCGCACAAATGATGAAATGTATTTTTATTGTATTATTAGTTCAGCTAAGAGTTTCTCTTTATTTGTGTTTTGCAGACTGGTGGTTGGAGCCAGCTGTATCCTTTGTCTGCCAGAGAGCTTGTAAATGGAGCCGCTGCATATGTCCCCTGGTAATCGGTTGAGAAATTAAGTTATTGCCTTAATAAAAAGTAACACTGGTATCAGACCAGGTTCAAATTGTGTTTCTGAACAACTCAACTGACTAACTAGCGCTTGCTTCAAACCATATCTGCAGGGCCGTATCTGCAGTATTATACTGAGACCCTTCAGAAAAGTTTCCAGTCTAAGATAATGTACCCGTCATTTGGTAAAACTTCGGTATGATTGGGGTGTCCCCTTCTTTTTAGGCTAGCTACTTGCTTTGCAACAGTGTCAGTGTTATGGCCACACATCAGGGGCCTTCTGTACTTTTAAATCATAAAAACCACTGTAATCCTCAACCTGGCGTTGCTCAGATGTGGCTCTGGAGTGTGCAGGGTTCCTCACAGGCATCGGTTTGGACACCACAGTGATGGTTCGCAGCATCGCCCTCCGGGGGTTTGATCAGGTATTGCTCCCTGTGCGACACCCTGCATTTTCTGGATGTCATGATTTTGATTTCAACATGTTTGAAGGTTGGTATTCTCTTTTTGCTTATGCAGCAAATAGCAGGTCTAGTGACGGACTACATGGAAAATTATGGGACCAAGTTTGCATGGAAGTGTGTCCCGAAGAGGGTGGACAAACTCTCCTCAGGAGCCTTACAGGTGACCTGGACCGACACCCAGACAGGCAGCGAGCACAAGGACACCTACGACTCTGTGTTATGGGCAGTTGGTGAGTACATGTGTGCGTGTGTGTGTGCATGTGCTTGTGAGACTTCTTGGAGACCATTAATTTCATTGTGTTGGTTATGGACAACAGAAGATATTTGGTTTAAGACTTGAAAGTAAAAGCATCCGGTTTTAGCCTGACAGTGTCAGGCTTTTCCTGCATTGCATCACACCTTGAATATAACACTATAAACACTGCTTTCAAAGAAAAATGTACTGCGACTTGCCGCTGACATGATATGCTTAAGACTTGTGGCTTCACTTAAAGTTTGTTTTGATTAACTCTTGAGTTGACTCTTGACTTGGACTTGTCTGGACTGACTGGAGGCTTGACTGAGACTTGTCTCAGTTGACTTAAGACTTGACTTGGACTTATCTGTTGACTTGAAACCTGGCTTGGAGTTGTATCGACTCACTTTAGATTTGAATCAGACTTGTCCTTATTGATTGATTTAATTGACTGGAAATGGAAACTCGAGACAGGACTTGGACTTGAGTTTGAATTTTTTAGTCAGGTTCAGTCCTTTTAATTATCAGTCTGCCTTTCCACAACAACAACTGTCTATTTAATTGCCCAGATTGAAACAGCTTAAGTATGAAATTTGTTAAATTGATAGTGACTGCAGTTCACGGTACAGTACAGAGCAGTAATTAACTTCTTAAACTGCTTGTTTTTAAAGCCTCTCTAGGGGCTGCATGTAAATCACCACCTGTATTGTTTCCCGCTGATGTAATAATATTCCTCTGAAATAAAACCCTGGTGCAAGTGAGTTCTCGCTGCCACCATCAATTTCATTGTCAACCTCAATAGAGTGCAGTGTCAGCAGATAGCAGAAGAATTAAGGCTGAAAACAAAGTAATAAAGCCTGAGTGATGGGAACGGCCAGGGGAAGTGTTAATCACCCACCGCTGGCTCTCTGGTTGGAGAGGGGCAGGATGGGGCAGGATGCACCCAGGCACAGGGTCACCACATTCCCCTCTTTGTTCTCTCCTTTTTGCGCCTTCCTGCCCATGCCAGCCCTGCGGAAACCAACCCTGCATCTGTCACTGCCATCCCTGCCCACGGCCCTCTGCCTGCCTGCCATTGCTACCAGCTCTCTGCCTCCTCTTTCTCGTCTATCCATTCTCTGCCGTTCCACCATCAGTATGAGTAACAATGGAGGGAACATCTGTCAGAGCCACAGCCGTCAGTTTATTTGTGTTCAGCTCTTTCAAAGACGACACTGTTCTTCCGAAAATCTGACTACCAGGTTTTTTTGCTTTATCTGGGAGTGTGTGTGAGGGAGAGGGGGTCCTTTTGCTCTGTGCGTGTGACAGTGACAAGGATGTGCGTGACCCTGCAGCTGAGATGACGTTCATTCTTCCCACCCGTGGCTGAGTTCCCACATCATCTCAGTGTGAGACTGCCGGTGAGAATGATATTTGCATTAAGTGCACATATCAGCAGCTATTTGTCATGCGTGAGATGCTGCATCCCTTATGTTTCCTATATTCATTAGTGAGAGCTCTCTCACAAACTCAGCCAAGCACTTGACATTTTGGGATTCAAAAAATATATCTGTCTTGATTCCAGTCAGGAATTTACACCCATGTGGTATGTGCCCTAACCACTCGGCTATCAGGTCGCCTCTGTGTTAATTTTTTAGCGTCTTTCACATTACATTTAAATCTTAATCACCACACCTTTAACTTCCATCACCTTATATCAAACCAGTCTTACTCATTAAAAAGGCTTCCACTAGTTGTCAAAATACCAACAGCTGCTTCTGTTAGTGTGGCTTCCCAAACCTTTGCGAGAACTCATCTTGCTATATGTATATCTAGAAGATCTTTTGTTCCCATACAGTTCAGTGAGAACCAGTAACAACGTGGCCTCTGCTCTTTGATGTGTGCACGCAGGAGTTATGAGTACAAGGCCACTTCCCTTTACTGTGACCTTACACTAGGGGCCAGGCAGGGTCCCAGGCCTCTGCGGAGTTATTAAAGGCCAGAGGGGACCGGGGGACAGTATCACCACTGTCTGCTACATCCTTCTCCCTGGCCCTGCCTCCCTCCACCTTTCCCCTGCTCCTTCCTGGCCTCATGGCCGCTCCCCTGTCCAGGTGTGTCCACAGAAACACACCAGGAAACAGAACATTTCCACAGTTCCTGTCTGCACGCAGACAGTGGACACATTAGTCTTCCTCCTCATTTTGCTCTACAGTACTCAAGGATGTCTTTAAAAAACATTTCCTAGTTTTTAAAGGACATTTACCTCTCACAATTCAAGTTACTGACGTTATGTTGCCCGCCTGTCTCTAAATCTTTCTGTGTTACCCTTTGGGTTTGCAAACACTTGACATATACTTATTCAATATACTTATATATCATTCATATGCAGGGTTACTGTGAGTCACTGATTATCAGCTCTAATATACTGTAACAGCACCAGCTTTCAAATGCTGACTGAACAAAATTATATGAAACTATGTCTACAAATCAATTTAAGAGTAAATTTGGTTTAGAATCTGTTAGTATTATTATTTATAACTAAATAATCAAAAATAATTTCAAGTCTGGAAAAAAAGCATATTTATTATTTATTAAGTTTAATGGTTAAAAATAAAAAAAAGAAAAAACTCAGCTAACCTGGTTCAAGAGAATTTGATTGACAGTGCTGACAACATCAGCAAACAACCCCACAGCCATCATGGCATGTCATATTCAAATGTTGCTAAGTTCTGATTGGTTCACCTTCCACCACTGGATTATTGCCCACTTCAAACCAGTAAGTTTCTCAGACAGAAACACAAATACAGACAAATCTCTCCTGCTGTGAAATTACCAAACTGGTCTAACATTAGCTGAAGGAGCTGAAGGTACGTGTTAAGTGTTTGTGGTGACTTCGTAGGTGAAGGTTTAGGTTGCACACATCTCATTTGTGGACACAGTTTGGAACAGTAGTGATTGAAACACACCAAAGTGTCTATAAAATAAATGTGATGTAATTCATTCAGACATTTCCTGTTATATCTTTTAATATGCACAGACACTTCAGCTTTTTTTCTACAGCTAGTGAGCTCTATATCGATTTGCATAAAATCTTTTTTGGCCTGAAGTAGAACCACCTAATCAATTTTTGGCATCCTGTATGATCTGTTGCCCCAAGAATAACAGTCCCCCCCTTGTTTTGCTCTCCCTTTTGTCTTTGTTCATCTGATTGATCAGATAAGCGTCCAGCTCTCATTTCAGCTTGTGGAGTTTTGTTGTGGCTAATTAGCCTAGCCGTCTCGAGGCTTCCTCTTAATGTCACAACAGGCTTTGTTCTGATTGGCCTATCTGTTGGACCACAGTGCATGTGTGTCCCAGCTCCTACCAAGTCTCTTATCAGCCAGCTCACTGTTGTTGTGTCCTTGCCTTACAATGGAGCTGTGGTCAGTGCCAAAGCACAGCACTGAGTGGAGCTACAGTCAGGAACGCCTGATATGTACGAGTAAAGTTTATACTTACCAGTCAGATTCTACTGATAGAACAGAAGTTACAGTTTTTGACAAAGTGAGCAGTTAACATTTGAATCTGCTTCCGACCACATTATAATGTGCTAAATCCGGCAGTAACACACACCACATCTTTTCAATCTAAAGGCAAATTCTGGATAAATTCTTGAACTCAAATAAGTGAATGAGTGTAAAAAAGGAAATAAGAAAATCTGATTTGATTGCAAAAACTCACTTTCTTTTGAAAGCTAAATGTCAAATACTTAAATTTCAATATATTTCACTAGAAATAACACCAACTAGAGAACAACATGTATATGCAGACTATTTGTTCCAGTGTTGTGGCGATAGAAGACAAGAAAATATTTACAAGTCCTGCTGTTGGGAATTGGTCATAACTGCCTCACTTCCCCTCTGTCCTCCTCCTCTGTGCTCTCTGTCCCATTCAGCCACCCATGCTGTGGAGCACTAGACAGGTCCCTGTAGCCCCCTGGTCTGAGAAGAGGGGGAGCACGTTGTTCTTCGGCTCCAGCCAGGAAAAAGGGTCTCAGGGGTTTGTTATTTTTGCTGTCCGATAGCATCTACATGGGTACCTCAGGACCGGGTGTTTATTATGCTACCCAGGCAGGTTATGAGGAGCTGTGGAGAGGGCGGGGGAGCGAGTGGTTCATGCTCAATCACCATGGAGACTCGGCGTCGACAGCATCAGTCAACCATCTCCCAGGAAGTGTCAGAAATCGCACCTTGGTGTGTCCCATGGGGTCAATGAGATGCCGATTCCCAGCTGCTCATCAGTTTCTCCTCCTCTCAGACGCTCCCTCTCAGCTGGCCAGATGTTATTGTTTCCTGATTTAAGAATTATAAATGAGTGTTTGACCTTTATTATTTGTCTTTTAAGGGCCCCAACATCGATACTGTTGTTTTAAGATATTTTCAGTTAATTACTTGTTTTGTCCAACCAACAGTCCAAAACCCAGAGATACTCAGTTTACAATGATACTAAATTGAAAACAGTAGGAAATCCTCTCATTTGAGAGGATGGTACTGACAGATGTTTTTAGCCAAACTGGTGTCATGGCTCTAAGGTTGGCATTGTTGGTCCATCACTTGGTCCAGAATGAAATATTTCTAAAACTGTGTGATGGTAATGGAAATCCATCACACAGTTTTAGAAATATTTTAGAAATAACTTGCTACTGATATTCAAGGTCCAGAGAGGGGGAAACCTAATAATTTTTGTCTGGCATTTCCTCTAGTGCCACCTGCAGGCTAGAGTTTTCACTTATTCAGTGAAATAGCTTACTTAGATAGATAGATATACTTTATTGAGGGAAATTGTTCAACAACTATTTACCAAAGTCCTTTGGTTTTCTGTTTTTCTCCAGTTCACAACCAAATATCTGCAAAATTATTGAAATTTCTGTCAGTCTATGCTCAGTTTTGTTCTCGGTGCTGACTGGCAAATGTAAACAGGCTAAACTAAGATGATGACCAAGTAAATTTCTGCTAAGTATCGGTGGCCACGTTAGCTTGCTAATGTCACTATTTACCTCAAAGCAGTACTGTACTGAAATACAGCTTCATGGAGCCACTAGCATTCTTGTATACTCTTTGGCTTCCTGTTTATTTAAAGGAAACAATTAATTGACTGTTAGCTTATGATCTACTAATGATTTTGGCAGCAGCTTTTTTTTTTTTTGTCAGGGTGGAAAAATTCTTTCTATTGTTTGGTAATTTCTGAAGGTAGAGATTCATGGGAGACTTTATTGCAGATTGTCTCCCCTAAAGGTGAATCATTCTGTTGGTTTTAGACAACCTTAATGTGGTAGTAAGCCCTCACTATTAGTGTTCAAGCTGCATGCTGTAGTAGGTGTTACGACCACTGTACAGATAACCTCCTTCTCTATAGTATCTAGGTTTTGATAACTCCTGTAATTCTGTAATTCAGTTGGCTGTGTAGGATGGAGCACTGCAGGACATGCCTTAAAACCCGAGCAGAGTGTGTACAGAGCGCCCGTCTCCTCCTCCACAACTCTCTTCAGAACTGTAATATAATATTTTCCTTGTGTTGTTTCCTCCCATTGACTTCAGGTAGAGCCCCTGAAACCAAAGCCCTGGGCCTCAACAAGCTGGGCGTGCAACTCAACAAGGAGACGGGCAAAATAGTTTTGGGTGCTGACGAATCCACGTCGGTGCCAAACATCTATGCTTTCGGTGACATTGGTGAGGTAAGTCAACAGATGGAACACTGACAGCAGAAACAGCCCTGATAATAGTCAAAAATGGGAAAACATTCTTCGTAATTATTAGTCTTAATTTAGACTATAAAAATAAACACGGTGCCAAAGTTTCTGGAAGTCCACGCCCATCACAGTTACTGTAAATGCTTTTCATGGTTTCAACAGCTCGCCCAGAGCTCTGTCCTCTCTGAGAGAGGAATCTGGATTTAAACACAATACTGAAACTTAAATTTATTTTCACATTAGAAATCATAGGATAAATCACTGCTTATAACTTGAGATCGTGGCTCATAAGCAGTAACCCAGGTGATTGTTGTTTGTATAGTATGAACAGAAAACTCAGAGCTGCAGATAGTTTTAACTTCAGCGAGGTTCATCCTCAATAACTTTTTATCAGTCTTTCCCAGATGTGTTGGGCAGTGCAGGATAATGCTTGACTGATGTTCCACAGGTGTTATTTTTACTTAACAGCAGAAAAGCTAATAAAAATGGGCAAGAGAGAATTTTTCAGATTTGTGTCCATAACTTTCACATAGTTTTTTCATAGACACTAAAGACTAACTTTTTCATCCTCTTCCAGTTGCATATTAGCCATTGTGACCTGTTTTAATTCAGCAGCTTTCTCATTTTATAATCGCAGACATTTTAGACCAACTGTAAATACATCTGGGCCTCCTCCCATAATATACTCAACCTTCACTTGTTTAAGAAAAATTGTACAACATGGTCCAGCGCAATTCTGCCTTATTTTTTCCCACTGTAAAAACCTCCCATTCTGTTTCCACTAGTCATTTCCACCCAGGCCAGTTCTCCGTTTAGATTCGCTTTTATCTTTTTTTGAAGATAAAATTGAAATACAAATCATTCTTTATCATTATTATTATTATTATTATTATTATTATTAATAATTATCACTATTATATAATGTTATAAAACATTACCTAATTTTGTGTATTTTGTGAGGAACTCTACTTATTTATGCACGTGAGGAGAATAAATGTTAGTGGAACACAATTTGACATACAGCTGAAAACAGTTTCTGGTGTGGGCTTGTCCCACTTCCAGTAGAAATTTACATAGATATTTTTGTGAAATAAACATATGCAGATAGAAGCATTGTTACACCCCTAGTAGGCTTGTAGACACTTGAGTCAGAAATAAAATTGGAGACATACTGACCTCCAACTGCTAATTATCACAAAGTAAACAACCAGCAATATGCAAAACAATTATATTTTTGCCTAAAATAGTTTGCAACAGCCACATACAGGTCCATACTATAAATATAAGCAGCTAGATAAGAGTTTAGATGTAAAATTAAAAATAAAATACAGTTAAACAGAGTTAAGGTGGGTTGATTTTTCTATCACATGCCTGTTGTGCAAAGAAACTCATTCAAAAACTAAAGATAAGTTTTCAGATTGTATGAGACTGTGTGTCTCTGCACATATACAAAACATACGATCCACCAGCGAGTAGTTATCAGCAGACTGAATACTAAGGAAAGCTATTCCAGCCCGTCGTCATATAACCATTGGCATCGACACTGTGTTCAAAGCCGAACCTGCCATGTCAATACTAGTTATAACTACTGAATGTAATGTCAGTGTTGTTTTTTCACCACGACCAGCTGTGTGCTTCCTTCCTGCCTCCCAGGCCTAATGACACACACACACTTGCAGAGTGTCTTTTTGATTGACCGCTGGCTTTGATGAGCCGTGCTTCACCCCAATCTGTCTGTCAACTTTTCACAGCAGAATGGAAGCTTTTTTTTTTTTTTTTTTTCCAAAACCAGGGTGGTTGATATCGCTCTCAGTTTGTCCAATGCTTTGTTGTTGTTTTTTTTTTTTTCTTCTCAGAAAAGAGTGCCAAGAAATGCATTATAGTGACGCATGTTGTCTGGTGTGTAAACAGTAACTGGAATACCAGAGCACACATCCACATACATGCAGAGGTGCAGGAGATGTTTTTGGACAACAGGATGTGTGGTGGTAACTTAACAGGTTTAAGTCATGCCTTTAGAATTGCCCTGCAGCCCTACTGTTTCCTGCATGATTCAATTGTGTGTGTGTGTGTGTGTGTGTGTGTGAGTGTGAGTGTATGTATCCGTGACTATGTGTTTGTCTGTTTTGGCAGACATCCAAAACAATAAAGTCAAAAACACAGAAGCAGAGATTTTCTTAA
Source organism: Toxotes jaculatrix (assembly GCF_017976425.1). Classification (NCBI taxonomy): domain Eukaryota; kingdom Metazoa; phylum Chordata; class Actinopteri; family Toxotidae; genus Toxotes; species Toxotes jaculatrix. Next base: position 23,190,449 of record NC_054400.1, read on the forward strand.
ATTGTGTTAGACGGTATAAATTTGTAGCACTCTCCACTTTGTGTCAGTCACTGACTCATGGTTCACAGAGTGTTTGTATTTACACTATTTCTGTACTGTTTATGCTTAAAAAGGGAACGAGCTCAGTCAAACATGTTTAAAATGAAAATGAATGACCTAATGGTTTTAACCCCTGCATCTCTGTTAAACAAAGCTTGTTGAAAAACTGTTTAAAAATTATTTGAGATTTCTGGAAAAAAACCTAAATCTTATTTGTTTAACTTACCGATATACTGAAGAAGATTCAATTTTTTCTTGTTTTATGGTTTTAGGGTCGTCCTGAGTTGACCCCAACGGCCATTAAAGCAGGAAAGCTTCTTGCCCGCAGACTGGCTGGTCAGAGCACTGAGCTCATGAACTACGACAATGTAAGACACACACATACTGAAAGGCTCCATCTTTATAAAGCTTGTGTCGTTGCAGCCTTTTAGCCTATTGTTTTATACTGCATTTGAGCTAAATAACAAAATAATAATTTCTGGTGCTTAGTGGTTGGAGACTGTTATGTACCCACAACCCCACCTCCAACCTCTCCTCAGGATGAGTCATAGCATAAACATACCACCACAATATCATCATCCTGCATCATCTTGTATAAACTGAAATTCTTCCCTCTGCAGGTCTTAAGCTTTCACATCAAATAAATAAATTTAATATTTGTCCTTAAAAGTCAGCAGAAGTATTCCTTACTTTAACAAAGCAAGGGTTAGAGTGTGTATTTCTGTGTCTGTTTCTGTGACAGGTGCCTACCACAGTATTCACCCCTCTCGAGTATGGCTGTGTAGGTCTGTCTGAGGAGGAGGCTGAGAAGAGGCATGGAAAAGACGGCATAGAGGTAACATAGCTGTGGTAGATGTGTTGTTATAATACAGCTATAAGCAGAGAATTTCCAACCCTAAATGTCTCCTCAAGTTAAAATGCATTTTAAAATATATACATTTTTTGGCAGTTTTTTCATAGTGAAATAAGAAATACATTTTTACCACTATATAGAAAATGTAGTGGTAAAAAATATGTGCATCACTTTTTACTTATACATCAGGAACGCCCATCTTAAACAGAGGAGGCCTCAGTGAGGCCTGAACCCTTAACTTAGCAGTGTTAGTTTCATGTAGCAACTCAACTATGTTGTGAAATGCCTTGGACATAAAACATTATCTTTTAGCTTGTTGTATAATGTGCTATGTTTTGTTTTTTAATACATTTGACTGTAAACAGCAGTGTTTTGGTGAAAATTTTAATTTTGAAATCCAAAATTGAAAAAGAAAGATTGATATAATATTTTTGTGTACAATTGTACTTTGTAAATAGTACATACATGTACATAACATGTACATAAGTCTCCAACTTTCTGTGAAATTAATGAAACAATTAATCACTTTGTACATAGAAGGAGTTGTGTTTCAAATGACTTGGAAATTGCACACTGTTTTTAAAATAACACAAAACTGGTGCCGCATTTGTTCACAGTTGCTACTGTAACTTTATTGCATTGTGAGTTTTGTGTCTTCACCAATAAATGAATGGCTACATGCCACACGTGTTTGCACAATAGAAAGTTACACAATTAGTGGCTTCAACTGCCATCAGTCTGCATAAAAAATAAATGTCCCATAACCCCTAAACACACACTACGACACACACACAATGCAAAAGAAAGCAACTCTGTATTTTACCTTCTTGTGTACGTGCATGTTGTGCCAGATGCTAGCCAACACCTGCACGAAGCTGTAGATAAATGGTTTAGCCAGCGAGGTGGGGCTCCCGGCTGTGACTGACAGGCGAGCAGGAGGCCTGATTGAGGTGTGTATGGGGTGATGACAGGCACGCTGAGATCTGAGGAGGAGCTGCAGCACCAGCCCCCGACAGCTGCATGGCCCTCACAACTTGTGTCGGCACGTTTGCCCATAGAATAAAACATACTACACACACATCACAGTATGGATTTTGAAATCCCTCAGCATCATGAGTAAACGCTGGGATTTTGAAATAGCTTTTACACAGATATAGCTGTGTGCAAGAATCAGTGCTTACAGGGTTTTATAACTGTAGTTTTAGTCAGTGATCGTCCTTATAATCTACATGTGGTCATAATACAGTATGTAAGATATGGGGGCTATAACCTGATATTAAATTTAGTGGATATATTTTTTCTGATTCTATTGTAAAAAGCAAATTGTATTTCTAACCACAGCGATTAATTTGCTTATAATTAATTACAGTGCACTTTAAGTCCCCATTTTCCTAATTCAGTTCTCTCAGTAGGCACATTTGTTGTTGCTGTTTTGTCAGGAAGCATTTTTTGTTTACCGTCCTTTTACACTGTTAGCTGTTATTTATAACAAAGTGAATGCATGACTGTACAAAAAGAGAACATCATCACAGCTAGAAACTCCCTCAGTGCTTTTTATTTTCTTTTGTTTGCACATTAGTAAGCTCTGCTGGTTAAAGTAAAGATCAAAGACACAAGAAGCTATCAAAATCACAGTGAAGCACTGATTGGCTGTAGGCAGAAAACAAAGTAAAACAATAAAACATGCTGTATCATTTCTTCTGTGTATAAGACTTGTCCTCTGTGTTTATGTCTGTAGGTCTACCACGCTTTCTACAAGCCTCTGGAATTCACTGTTGCCGAGCGTGACGCCAGCCAGTGTTACATTAAGGTAGGGCTAAACTGCAGACCTACTGTAATTTTTATAGGTATTTTTAAGCAGATTTTGTTGGCATTTTATTCGCCATATAATTAAGTTTTTTGTATTATATGTGAGACGCACTCAAGTGTACACGCATTTAGCTGTGGGGACAGGAGCAGTAAAAAGGGTTATTTCCTGCAGCAGGTTGGTGGGAGTGCTGCTCACTGAACATTTTAAGAGGGATTGACTCAGGAAATGAAATATCCTGAATGGTCTAGCCATTAGATAATCCTGCCAACCTCTGACTTCATCTGTGGACTCGTGAGTCAACTTTGGGATCCACTTGTCCTGCTACACAAACCAAAAAGATAAAAATGCAATAGTTTGAACTTGAACAACCAAAAGCAGATGAGGAAGCCATGCTAACACCTTATTAGCTTCAGCTCCTTGGATTGAATTAGTGTTTTTACCTCCTCAGGTAGTGTGTGAGCGGGACGGAGATCAGAAGATCCTGGGTCTGCACTTCACTGGTCCAAATGCTGGAGAAGTCACACAGGGCTTTGCTATGGGTTTCCAGTAAGTTTCGTAAATCCCAGATTACATTTAGTTATATTTGTATTTTGTTTAATTCTTTTATATCCAGTGGAACAACCATCCAAACAATTAGGGTGTTGAACTGATGTGTTTTAATCTCAAAGTCAGCAAGACATACAGAACAGAATCTGATTAGGCTGTGCTCAGTACATCTTTCTACACTCAACACTCTGGCATCTAGTCAGTAATACATTTCAATTAATGTCAGATACTTGATCTGCTATTGTGTGTCAGGAGAAGTGGGATTATAAAAGTATTTCCTTTTGTCAGTTTAGTTTGAAAATAATAGATTGTGTGATTTAGGCCTGACTACTGGCTACTGAATGGTACCGTTTTAAAATAATATTCTGTATCCTTCAATCTATGCATTGTAATAAGTAGCATATGATCTCGAGGTCACCAGAATATCTTGCCACTCTCAGCAGCTTTTACAAAGGGTCAAAAAAACATTGTTTTTAAGGTTCACTTCTGGCCCAGAGGTCATTTTTTGGCATTTGTGATCTGTAAGTTAGTTTACAAGAGGTATAAACGATGGACTGCCTTAATGAAACTCATATCACTGATACAATTTCCAGCTGGGTCTTTTCTCAGGTCCTTAGCAGACTCAAGCTTTTGTTTCAAAATAAGATACACACCATATGAACATGCTCTTACAAAGTGATTGATAGCTCAAAATTAGAAGAAATCCTAGGACTTATTAAAGGATAGTAGATAACTCGTAGAGTTGTCAGTCATGAGACAGTGTGAGTAACAGCAACTTGAATGACCTCTCTGTGTGTTTGTGCGTGTGTCAGGTGCGGAGCAACATATTCCCACCTGTTGAATACAGTAGGCATCCACCCAACCTGTGCTGAGGAGGTGGTCAAGGTCAACATCACAAAGCGCTCTGGCTTGGACGCCACGGTCACCGGCTGCTGAGGTTAAGCGCCTCGGTCTCTGACTATTAGTGAGCACACAAGGTCCCTGAAAGACAGCAGAAAGAAGTTAGCCTGCTCTTTCTCCTTGTCCCTCTCCCTCTCTAATATGGCCCCAAAATGGCCCCCAGTTTCATAGTGCTTTCTGAGGTTTTTGAACCACATCCTGTGTAGCAGGGTCTCGTCTCAGGTTAATCATGAAAGTAATCACTGGCTGCCCAGGGTTAGTTTCACTGACATGTCATGTGATGACCAAGACTATGGTTATCCCATATACATGCATGTTGTGTGTATACTTTAAAAGCACATGGCTACAGATCAGGTCAGTGAGAGCCCCGGCCGCAGTTAGCTTCTTTTAAATAAACAGGCTCATCAATCAGGATTAAGGCCTGCGCTCAGGGTTTTGTTGAAACCGTACGAGAAACGTGGACAGAGCCCTAACATTTTTCTGAATATATATTCTGCAAATATTGTTGTTTCTCTGGCTGTACTTCCTGTCCATTAGTCTTGGAAGTGACACATACCATACACCCCCACACCCCCCACCCCCCCATGACACTGATGGATGGCCCCAGAGCCGTCGCCACAGCGACACCGCCCCATTTCCCATGGACACACACAAACAGTCGGCAGGCTGCCTGTCAGTCAGACAGCCAGCTAAGACCTGAACTGTGGAGCCACGGCTTGTTTAGTGCCCAGCAGAGTCCGGCAGACCCCAGACCCCTTTCTCTTCCTCCCATGCCCTTCTCCTTCCCAATTCATGATGGAATGTAGTTGGACCACAAACATGTGCTGTCAAAAGCTGTGTGGATGCCACAGCCCAGGCACAGAGAAACCCTATCTCTTGGTAAAAGTACTATGAGAGCTCTGTTACAGCTGTACTACTCAGCCTCACCCAAAGGTGGCACTGTTGCCTTCCAATTCTCTTCTTTTTTGCTGAGCCAAGAGTGGAAGGCAGGACAAAGTAGTCACTGGATAAAACATAAGCCTGAATACATTCAGGTTGCACACTTAATCCTTTTAATCCCTATAAAAGATATGTGTTTTTGGATGAAGCTGGAAAGCAGACTGGCTTTATTGGGGCCAAACTGATAAGGGTTATCTGTTGTGTATTTACATGGATGGCAGGTTAGGCCTCAAGAGTCATCACTATCAAAGATAAGGCAAGATGTTTATATGAGTGAAGCAGTAATAGAGCCCCACAGTTTGCCACAGTGCTCAAATGTTCAACCAGCTGCCCCTACTGCACATCTTGGGTTTATTAAGTAGAGGAGGAGGAGGACTGTCAATAAAGATGGTTGCTACAGAAATCGGGGTAACTAAGAGGAGGTTGGTGGTTGTAGTTTATTTTTATTTGAAGTCTAATCTGCCCAGTCTGATTAATGATTTCGATGAAGGGAGTGACAGCGTGCCAGGAGATGGAGAGAGGAAAAAGAGAGAGAGCTACCAGGTTTATTTGGACCTGGGCTGGAGGAGAGAGCTGCGTTTCAGCCCTGGTTAGGGAGGGAAGGGGGATTCCTGTGTGCTCTATTCAGGGCCGAGGTGCTGACTGAAGGACCCTGACCTCCTCTCAGCAGGAACAGCTTGACTCTATCACTCGGAGCACAGAGGGCTCACATGCTGCACAGCAGGGACCCGGGGGGCTCGGGTTGAGGGGGGCATAGGATGGCCAGGGGACGGACAGAACCAACCAACCAGCCAACCAACACAACACCAAGCGGTAGCGGCGTGTTTGCCCAGGGTAATTGAGTCTATGTTCCTGAGCTTAACGAGCCACTTCAGAGACCCCAGGGTGGGCCCAAGGCAACGTGAGGGAAGTCATTGAGGCCGTCAGTGGAACTGTAATGTCTGTTTGCTTTTTACCCTCCACTTCCCTTCTGCTTTGTCTCATCTACTCTGTTATTTTGTACACAGTACGGCTGCTCACACGCACAAAGTGAAATAGTATTTAATTTTTTTATGACATATCTGTCTAATCTGAAATATTTCTTTTAATTGTTGTTGATCAGTTACTCCAGGCCCAAGACTTATCCACCACGGAGCCTCACCTGTGTCCCAGTGGGGGTCAGGGTTCAGCTTTCAGGTCAGCCAGCTAATGATGACCTGCACTAAAACCCAAAACTGGGGAGTGCAGGCCTGATGTCACCTGGCTGCCAACTTTAGTGGTTGTAAATAGAGAAGTGTAATTTTCCATTAAAGCTTTGTAATAAATAATTTATATGTAAAGTAATAACATGTTGGAATACACTGTCACCATTAAAGAAATGACGCCCACTGATTGTGTGTTCTGTGTTCTACGTAAATGACTGCATGGTCACTTGAATCTGTATTGTATATTAAAGTGCATGAACACCTACAAGTACACATAAGCATATTGTACAGGTGAGTGTGTTAAGAGTTCTTTTTCAAGGGGCTGTGTTCATTTTGTAAAAACAAAGGAAGATGAAACTAATAGCGGTGTTAGAGAGAGAAAAGCACTATGCAGCAAATGTCAAGGAAGAGTTCAATATTTTAGGTAATTCAGCATTTTTGTTTCCTTGCTGAGTTAGATGAGAAGGTTGGTACCACTCTCATGTCTGTACACTAAATATAACACTACAGCCTGTAGCCAGCTAGCTTAGCACAAAGACTAGAAACAGGGGGAAACAGCTAGCCTGTGCAGGACTACTTTTTGACCAGCTCCAGTCAATTCATCTGGTCCAACAAGTAAATCCAGAGAACCTTGGACAGCGTCAGTGTAAATATGTACCTGTGTGGATCTGTACAGCTTTATCTTGTACACTATGCTACATGGCTCAATTTTAATATTAAGCGTTGTCACAAGAGGCGGTCACATGTTGACCCTGACTCGTCTCTGCTGACAGGCAGCTCTGCTATGCAGCCCTGTCACTCAACCCTCTGCATCAACAATGGCAGAAATTCCACTGTGTTTGTTTGGTTAAGGACAGAGCTCTCTGAAACCCCTGAACCTCCTCAGGATCCACAGCAGCCTCACTCACCCTGAGAGTGAAGCTGTGTCAGCCCTAACCCAGACAGCGGGAGTAAAGTTCACCCGCCGTCTCAAGAATAGTCAGCCCCATTTAGCAATTGTGTTTCTTCTGTCCCTCCACAATGGAGCAAACAGGCTAAATCCACCTTGAAATGCACTTAGTAGAACATGTCAACATGTCAGGGTGCGCTCGGTTCTACGTTCAGTCTTAATCCAGCCCATTGAACGCTGACAGTTGTCTGTGAGTCAGACATTCACAAGGCCTTTGTCGCTTCAGGTCTTGAGCCCTAGCAGCCACGCAGAAAAGGAAGAGCAGAACCCTTAGACACACGTTAAAACATATGCTGGCCCTCAGCCCCTCAGCCAGAGCAAAAGCCTCAGGAGCAGGAGAAACCGATATATACCTTGTGTAAACATTGGTGAAAAAATGACGCTAGGAACAGAAAAGGCTCAACCTAGGCGAGGATTATCCTAGAGAAATGAATAGGGGCCAATTATGACTGCTCTGTTGTACTGCCAGTATCTGGCTCAAGAGCTGTCAGCCTGAGATGCCTGCAGGGGCCTGAATGGGGTGCGGTGGCTGGGGAGGAGATCCTCAAGAAGCTTGATGTAGAAAGGGCCCTCAGACTGATAAGCCAAGATGAGTCTCCAGACTGATCTGATAGATTTTTGTGCTTTCTCCCCTCCTTATGGCCTCCCAAGTTCAACTCAAAAAGCCCACTGAAGCCAGGTACCAAGCCTAATGGCAGGCTCACAAAAACAACCAGAGGGGCAACAAGGGTGTTGAGATGAGGCTGTGTACTTTCACTGTCATTTGCTGTACAAATTTCCACAGTTCACACACCCCTTTCTTCTGTAGGGACTCATCAGAGCAAAGACATTTTAATCATCAGTCTAAATACTCCCCATCAGGAATGTCAAGGTTGTCTTGTTTGTTTCACAGATCTAAAGACTGCATATTGGATTTTGCTACAGCTGTAATTTCTACAAAGAGTCAGTCAAGTTACCTCCCTCCATGAAATCTCATTCAACATTGAAAAAAAGTAGATGAGGTCAGCTCTTGTCAAGACCGGGGTCCTGTTGGTAGCCCAGCAGAGGTGAGGGCCTGTGAAATGAGCTTATCTGACCACTGATAAGAGCAGGATACCCTCAGGAATGGTCTAAATTCAATACACATGGCTGCAGCAGCTGCCTTTATCTGACAGGATGTGGGTGTTTGAAAAGGAGCTAGATGTAGCACCGTGGCTGGATTCGTCCTATCAAGAGCGGCCCACCAGACCACAGCCTTGTGCAGAATACTGGTGTCAGAGGCCAGCGGTAAAAAGGGGTGTGCTTCAGTGTCATAGTCTGTGGTTCCGATCTGCAGACATCATTAAGAGAGCAATTATGATCAGCCTCAACTCCTAAATCATTTAGTCAGGTCTTTTGCCACACAAGAAGTTGTCTTATTAACCCTGGAAGCTGCACAGAGACTGATTGAGCTCATGTTTGATGACAGCATACAACAAAGGGACACTGTTTGTGTGTGTCTGTATGCCAAACCACACCGATTGGGACACTGGCAGTGTGCATGCAAAAAATAACACAATACACTCTGATGTTTTGATCTAAACAAGACATGTCTGGCGCTCTGCACTGTGACTATTAGGAATTATTGTGCAGTTGCACCTCTAACAAGTTCTTAGTCATTGTCTGTTTGATCAGCTACAGCTTTTCTCATCACAGCAGATGACATATAGATTAATTGCTCCATACATTTCATAGTTCAGTACTGCATTGCTTTGTAGTTGTATACAATAATGCTGGAATGAAACAGTACTACAGCAGGGCCTAATGTGAAAAGCCTGTACTGAAAGAGCCTTAGACACTGAACCAGTATTAAGCTGTTTCATAAATATAACCTACATCTAAGCTGATCAGATTAAATCAAGTCACTCAACATGCCTCATACAGGTAGTAATATTTCATGGTAAGAAAATGGGGAACCAAAGTTCGGTGTGGTTTTGCTGTTTTGTTTGTACGAGAGCAGTGACAGCCTCGAAATGGTGGAGAATCGAATGTCATTAGACTGGTTGTCTGTCTTGTCCTCTTGTAGTTTCAGCCACTCCAGCAGCATGACTGTAGGGATGGCTGTGACTAAACCATCACACTGACTCTTGGATGTATTGCCATGACTTTTTTTTTTTTTTTTTTTTTTTTTTACAGACATTCATTATCCAGAGAGGATGAATTCTAATGTGATCCTCTGACGTTTCCTACAGCACCACAATCTGTGGTTTTTAGTGAAACACTTTCACATGCCATGAAGTTGATACACTCAATCATTTTGCCCTCACAATTCATTTTATCAACATCCTTTCACATTCATCCATCCTTAGGTTAAAATTTCACTTTCTCCAGTATTAGACAAATCAGTATACTTAATGACATTCTCATCAGCCTCAGCTGTGCTTGTAGGTTTAGTGCAAATTAGAAAATGCACCTGTCATACTGACATGCTAAAGTGAGTTACGATGGTAAACATTACCTGCTGACATCAGTGTGTTTGCATTGTTGTTGTGAGCATGTTAACATGCTGACATTGTTTAGTTCATCTCACCACTGTACATATGTACAGCCTCACAGAGCTACTGGGCTGCAGGCTCTTTGACTTTATTATTTCTGGATGTGTGTTTTATTTCTCTAACCATTTTAAATCACCATTTTAAAGGAGATCCAGCAAATGGCAAAAATGCTACTTCAACCACAGGTCAATTTTTTTTTATTTGTTCAAAGAACCTAAACCCAAAATATAATTTTCAGTATATGTGCACTCACATATGCAGACTATGGGAATGGTGTGCAAATACTTGAGACTGACAAAGGTCTAAGCATTACTTTTTAGGTCAGCAATAACCCCAGCCTACAGTGTGTCAAATTGAGATAAATTAGTGCTGCGGTTTGTCTTGAATCCTGTTCACAGTCAGTCCCGAGTGACTGCTCATGAGGAACTTAAAAAAACAAAAAACAAAAACAAAAAAACAGTGTCTCAGTCTGGCACATTTATTGTAAAACTGGTTAAGACTTATTTGAAGATAAGTCTGAAAACCAGCATGAATGGGAACAGGGTATGGAAGGATACGTTTCCATTAGGTCAGACTTATCTAATGTAACTAAAAATATGATGCAGTGTGTTTGATTGCATATTTTGACAGAACAGTACCACACTGCTTACTTGGAAATGACTCCAAATTTGGCTGACTTTCACAGTCATCCTGGCTTTCAGAATATGGTCTCACAGATTAAAGACTCAGAATTTTAGGTTTTTAAAAGCTCTGTCAGTTGAGTTATGATAAAACTGTAGGCAGCCACTTGAGCTTTAACATTCAAACCCCACTCTGATCAAATCCTGTATTGATGGAGATAATCAACTAAACAACCGTCCGCACAGAAAATAACAAGCTACTTCATTACACCTCCTAAAGGTTTTGCCCAACACCAGAAGAACCTGAGAAAGCATCAGTATCAACACCAGCTCGACAGTTTCCTTTCTGAGTGTGTCTGCTCTGAGGCTCTGGTGTTATCAGTCTGAGTCACATCACATAAATCAAAGTGCCTTCCAGTGCCATGATGGCTTCCCACTCTGCAGCCAACACATCTGGCTGTCGATCTAAGGAACTGCCTGATCCTGAGAATTTATTTGGCACAGATCATAATTCCTGCTGATGGTCCTGTCCATAAACATGCCCATAGTGAGAATACACACACACACACACACACACACACACACACACACACACACACACACACACACACACTCACTCACTCAAAGGATGAACTGCAGAGACAAACTTGTTATGGGATGCAGAGGGACCGCATGCTGGGCTCACCCTGTGGCTGCTGTCGATGCCTCTCTGATTGATTCTGTCTTTCCTGTTTAGCCAATAAAAGCTGTGGGTGGTGGGATGAGCGGCTTGTGAATGAATCACACATACACACACACACGCTACATATTCTATGCAGTGTGTGTCTGTTAGCTTTTCCTCTGGTGCTCACAGTTATGCCTGTGTTTGTTTGTTGGTCATTCAACTGATGAGAGATGGCTTGCGTGGTATGTTTTGTGTGTGTGTATGAAGTGGTGTGGGGGCGGGGCAGGTGGGAATGTGGATGCGCGGGTGTGTCGGTAACGTGAGCTCTCTTGTGTATGGCCTGTATTTGAGTGTCCACACTGTAAGCCTGCATTCAGTACGTATGAACTTTCCCTAAAAATAAAGTTGTGCAGAGCTATACCTCTGCTCTGTGTTTCCAAAACAAAGTCAACATTTTCAGACGGTTCTATAACAGGAGTGTCACTGTCACAGCCAAACCCTGGTGCACACAAACACATGCACAGAGACCAATGTATATATAACCAGCTCAGTAATTAGCCTTCACAGAGTAACCTTTGGCCTTAATGCCATCCTGTATGACAAATGAAGTAGCAGCAGCAACATGAAGAGTGGTCATTACTGTGTGTGGAGGCATCTACTGGAAGAGGAGACATGGCGTCCGTCTCGGCTCACTGATCTGGGTTCTGTCCACCCAAAAGCATTTTTAGACCATCGTTATCTTTGTTCTTTTTGCTTGCCAATGGAACAAAGATGGCCCCAGTCTTTAGATGATAATGACAAACTGCTGGATAATAAGGCAAATCTATAAAAGTCTTTTTGAACTTGACCTGATGTAAAATTCTACTTGTTGCAGTTTACCAGTTCTTTTATAGAGAACAAGTAGAAACATTTTTCTTTCTTTTTTTTTTTTTTTTTTTTACCAAATATCAAATCATCAATCAGAAATTAAGAAAGGCAAGTCAAACATCAAAACTTTAAAACCTTTAAAACTTCTTCATGTTTGTTTATAGTGGTTATATATATTGGGAAATAGGTGTATTTGCTTTCTTGCAAAGAGTTAGATGAAAAGATCAATGCCACTCTCACGTCTGTGTGCTATATATGAAGGTAAAGCCAGCAGGTGATTTAAAGGATGGTAATGAAAATGTGTGCATTATTATATGACATAAACGGTCAATAGAAAGTCTTGAACCATAGCTCAGTGCCACTGACCAAAGCTGAGTCAAATACTATGATCACCATGGATCTATTTTAGAGTAGATGTGCAGTTAAACAAGTCATTGGGATCATATCGAACAGCTTGCATCACATTAATGTGTGCATGCATTAAGTGCATTAGCATAAAAGACAGTGTCCAACATGATGACTAAGATAAACTTCATCCTGAGAGCAGTATCAGAGATACTTTTCCTTGCATGCTGCTCTGGACATGACCATGAGAAACAGCTTCATCATTAAGGAGGAGTTTCAAAAAGAACTGATAAGAATATTAGACACTGGCTGCCTCCCCATCTTCTCCATTCCAAGGGAGGATGCTTTAGTTGTGCTGATAGTGGCTGTGCATTGGCTTTCTCCTTCCCGCTACATACTGATTCATTAAAGCTGTGTTTTGTTCTATTCTTCATAAAGTGACAGGCAGGCCAGTCACTCCTCGCCCTCCCTGAGATCTCTCCATTCACACCTGCTCAGATGCCCAAGGAAAACATGAGCCAGAGAGGCTTCACCATCACATTTTATGATACCTGGACAGTCAACACACACTCCCATGTGCTGTATCTTCTCCTTCTGTTCTGATAACTTAATGCATACTCATCCACTGACACGTAGAACATTCAGAGAGATAGTTACGCACACACATACACACACAGATTGTGTAGCCAAGAGTGGAAAGTGCAGTTCATCCAGTTTTATTCATTGCTGGTGTATTTTCTAATTCCTGCTGATAACTTGAAAACATCAAACATGACCTCACATCAGTGTGAGTAACTTTTTAGAAGAAATATTTTTTACTTCATTACAAACATTAACATTTCAGTGTTTGCTATAAGTATAACATAAATACAGACTTTTACATCTGTGATAATAGCTTGTATAGCATGGAAAATTACAGGACCCTTAAGCCAAAGCAGCTAAACTGAATTCAGCTGCTGTTCATTTTATTATTTACACCTGTTTTTCCTGGTGTGACATGTCAGACAACAGTCTTCAGTGGAAAAAAAAGCCTATTGCAACACTTTATCATTGTTCCAGTGGAACCTGCAGTGATCAACAGAGCACAATTTCCTGCAGTTTACAATCATCCAGCACTTCCTTATTCATACAAAATGGTTGAATGAAAATAACAGAAACATCACATGGATATCAAGTAGCAGTTTGTGTTCACTTCAACAAAAGTTTGAAAATCATCACTTCTCCAAACTTTCAAGACAATCTGGATATTTAAGGACCAGGTCCTCTTGAAGCAGCATACAGTCTTCCTCTAAAGGTACTAAGAGCCTTCATACTAACTGCTAAACAATTTCAGGAGTTCATGGATTCATGAACATCAAGTTAAACTGCATATCTAAAAATAATGTTGAAGATTGCAGTTATAGTAGACAGTTAGAGGAGAGGAGCAACTTTTGGAGACCATGCTGGTTCCCTGGCAACATCAAGGTAATGTTGAACACTCAACTTGTCTTTTTTTTCACACTTAAGTTTTTGTACAAATTTAATTAATGAGTAGTTGGCAAGCTTAAGAGATGCTATTTAGGAGCTTTTTGTCACCTTTGACAAGAGTCATGCATTTTCTCTTATTCCCATTCTTTGTGACTTTATGTGACTTTACGGTCTCAGGGGACTTAAAGCACAGTCTAGTGTTCGTCCCTGGAGTTTTGCCCTGCACTGTGTCCAGTGCAGCCCTCTACCGCTCCATGATGAGAGAGGAGCCTGGTGAATGAGTGCTAGCAAACTGAATTGTAGCACTCCCATCTATTTCTATCTCTCTGTGGTCTGGCTGCTTCTCAGGCCTGACCCGCAGCCTTTCTAATTTGGTGATGAGCTGTAAAGTGACCTGCCTGCCCCCATGGCCGGGTGGCTGGAGCGAGAGTGGGATTCCAGGGATTTCCTTACCAGACAGTCTCTTGGGTTGGATGCACGATACTGTATACACACCCCAACCATGTTACACCCCTCCACCCTCTCTTCCTCGGACCCACAGGGAGACCAAGGTACTAGCTCTCAAGTGCACCCTGGCATTGTCCCCTACACCCTCCCTGCCCCTAGGTAAGCTGAGATGCCAGGAATAATTGATGATGATGTAGGCCATGGTATCTGCCCAGGCAGGACAGCACATACTTTCTCCCACCTCCTGCTGAGGGGTACCATCCTGCCACCTCCATTTGCACTAATTGGTTTTAACTTACTGCTGACTTACCCTTTTCATGTGTGTCATTAAGTGCTCATGTATTTGATCTATCTCATTAGTGAATTAAATACATGGTAATCCTCCTTCACTCTCAATCTAAAATATTGTATGTCTCATTTAGTCTAATTTGAGTACAGTATGGTGAGGAGGTGAGAATGTTTTTAAGTGGTTTCACATGTACATTAAAATTAATGCACTGCACCCCCATAAACACTATGACAAAGTTGTGTCCTTCAAATATTTTCACTGAGTTTCCCAAATAAATTCTGATGCATATGGAAATTTTTCCTCCCTATCTTTAAAAGTTAAGTGAAAGTTGTCCTCTAATTTGGGGGGCTTTTTTTCTTGTGTGGGCAAATTGATTATTTAAGTTTCAAACCCACCTGTGCTACTTACTGTTTCGTTTCAGAGTGCAGGAGGGTGGGGGGCTGTCTGACTCTAATCCATGGCCACAGAAGAGGTTTAAAACACTCTGGTTTCATCTAATCTTCCAGCTCAGACCTAGCCGAGCTTGAAACCCGCTTTCTCCATGATAGGAATGGACAAATAAAGGTCTCTCCCAGCACTCCCATGAAAGGGGTCTGTGTGCTCTGTGGATTAAGGCCCGGTGTTTTCGCTGTCTCTTTTTCTCTATTAGACTGAAAAGGCTGAAAAAAATAAAGACACTCCTGTTCATGTAGTATCACTTATTTCTGATGGTTTTTAGGCAGTCAGAATGTTTGGTAGCCCATTATAGAAGCTATTATTATAGTAGGAATTTCAACGAACAAAATATGTGAGGTAATTGTATCCTCAAAATGTTTGTGGTAAAATTCACCATTCCATCTGTCCTCTTCTGTTCCATTTAATAGAAAATAGACATTTAAGTGAAAATCTATCTACAGTCATCTTGATGATACTACAATATGTATCATGGCTTTGGCGCTCTTTAAGTATCCGACGTAGTTATTTATATCGAAATGTCAGCGTTTTGATTTTTCGCTTTGCAAATAAACACCTCATAATAAAACAAAAAGTGAAGAAGACAAAGCGAGAGAGCGTGTGTGTGTGTGTGTGAGAGAGAGAGAGAGACAGAGAGAGAGAGAGAGAGAGAGAGAGAGAGAGAGAGAGAGAGAGAGAGAGAGAGACGACTCTTCTGTACAGGCACTTTCATGGGCAGCTTAGCCGTTGTAAATAGAGGTCCTTCCAGTCCGGCGCATGTTTTGTATCCTACTCTGCAAAGCTGACTGACTGAGACTTTCTGAGAACTGCTAAGGTGCCGGTGTCTCTCTGAATGGTATTTTATCAAGTCTTCTTAAAGCCAATGTCACTATAGTGACCATATTGTACCGAGAGTTGACATTCTTAAAAGTTATGATAAAGTATCTGAGTTGTTCCTGGTGTTGTAGGTCATTGCTAGCTTGTTGCTAACCTTCTTTTTGAAATTAACATCTCTAAACTGACCGTTTGACTTCAGTTAACTGTTTAAAGATACAAACTGCAGTGTTTCTTTTTCTGTTTTCAGCCCAGCATGTTACTTAATGCTTTGGCTTCAAAATGGCTCTGAACACCCTGATAAATTCCACTCTCATGGAGGAACGAAAACTACCAAACTCCATTCAAAACTCTACCTTTTTTAACGTCAGTATAGTATAGATTCATGACCCGAAGGCTACACTACACATGAGAAATAAATGAAAGTTCCAGCAGAATATACTTTAGAGGGTGGCACTGAAGGCTGTTTTTTTTTATTTTAAAGGTACTTGTGGATCAAATGTATGATGCCTCTCATATTACTAAAGGTCAGTGACATAAAAATGCATGCAAAGTTTTGGCCACCACAGGGCAAATTATATATTTAGTGGATTTTTGTCGTGTAAAGAAGTAAATACAACCCCAGCCCCCTTAATTAATCCATCCAAGAACGTTTTGTATTGCCTTCTCCCACATACTCTTTTCCTTAAATATAAAGTTCTGTTACAGCTAGTCCCGAGACATTTTATGAACTTGTTTATGGACGGTCACACCAGATTTCATTCCTAAATCATATGGAAGATATTGTATGTAGTTTGCAGATGATTTTGCACACGACTGTACAAGTGTCTGCCAACATTAGATAAAGCAAGATTAGGCATTGAAAGAAGCATTTTATTTTCTCTTGACCTTCTGCACACACTGTTAATGAAGGGTGGCACACATATCCTATGGTTGTCTGTCAAGTGTATTTTTAAGCAGATCCAAGTCCAGATGCAGTTTTAAAAATTCTAAGTATTTTCTATTTTTTCTATTATATTAAAATAGTCAGTTTAAAGGATTATGCAGCTTTGGTGGATGTATGCATTCTGTGAGTGCTGTTCAGTTGTGAAATTGATCATGAGGCTCCTATATCCCGTTCACTGTATCTTTCCATGATAATGCACAAAATTGCAACTTAGATTTGTACTAGTTTTAGTTTTGTTCAGCTTGCCTAATTATAAGAGCTTTTTAAATTTGGTAGGAGAAAATCAGACTGATCTCTGTAAGCTGTTCACCATGTAGAAATAGTTAGCACTCCGCAGTCACTTGTCACACCCCTGAAGATGACTGACAGTTTTAAGACTGGGGCCTGAGCTGATTGACAAAGTGTAACCTCTTGTTGTTTTCCTTGTTCTATATCCCCTGTTGCTTGATGTCCTTTTGGGATTACAGCAGCATCGACTTGTTTTCATGTCTTTGCCGTATGGACAGCAAAGTCCCCACAGATCCGAAAAGCCATCACACCCAAAATGTGTGGAGATGATGACATATGATGACACTTGAGCTGTCGACCCTCTTGTGTTCCTTTATCCTTGAGTGTCCAGGCAAATGACCTCATGGAGGAAATGGGTGATAATGCAAACAGATAAGACTCTTGGTACCTGTTGACCACAGTCAGGACCTCCTAAATCAGGACCCCCTGACACAGTGCTCCATCAGTGCCTGCCTCAATGACACCCACAAGGCATTGAGCTCTTATCTGCAATGGCCCCTGCTTAGCATTCACGCCATTCACGCGAACAATGCCACCTCTTCCCGCTCATTGGATCTGTGACTGACAGTGGGTGTTGGTGCACTTGTGTCTGACTTCAGCCTCTATCTGACACTGAACTGTTTATCCAGTCCAGATACTCCCTCCAAGACACAATAAAGGGCGTGTGTCTTCCTCACCACTTCCTCTGTTGTTTGTCTAACTGGACTTTTATAATGGACCTCGTTCTCTATTTGGCACGTTGGTTTCCTCCGTAGAGGGATCTGGATTATTGGTGGAAGGTTAGGGCAGAAAGGCTGACTAATGGTTGCAGAGCCAGCTCACCATCCACCCTCTGACCAGCCAGTGAGGTGGAAGTGCCTTCTCGGCGAGACAGAGAAAAGCAGGGAAATAACAGATAAGACTGCTGCCTGTGATAAACAGCAGAATGACTAATAGCTGAGGTATGAGTTAAAGTTTGCTGGCAGAGATGTTACAGAAAAAAAATACTGTTGGTTCAATAGCTTATAAAGTTGGCTTTTCACTGGCAGAGCTATCTAGAATGCAGCTTTTGAGCTATGTGTAATCTACTTTCAGTTTTCATCATGCAGCTCAGATCTCATATTTGACGAGGCTGGTATCAGGGGATCTTGCCTCCATAATGGCTCCTGTGAAGTTGGGGCATTATAAAGCTTCTATAATAAACTCCTGTGATCAGTATATCCCTCCCTCCCTGCTCTTATTTATGAATGGCAGAATTTGACAAGGGGGCAGCTCAGGTGGGTAGCTGCCGATCACATGATACCAAAGAGCTAAGCGAGGAATGTGGACAGGACTCCCCCCTCACCTCTGCTCAAAAAAAGAAAAAACCCAAAAAACTTTGATGCCCCATATCATAACGAATACCCTTCTCTGTCCCCTCCCTTCTCAAGCGCTCATATGTGCAGCAATGCCGAGGAGGGGAATGGGTGCTGCAGTCGAAGGGGTGGGGGGCTGGGGGGTACAGATAGTGGCTGCGTTTGATCTGAAGGTCGCCAGCCCCTTGCTGGTGTTGAGAGATCCCTGGCGAACGAGGCTGGCTCTTATTTAATAACATGAAGGGGAAGCGGACCTTTCTCTCATAATTAGGCCTAATTACCCAGTAGGTGTGGACAGACAGCCCAAGAAGAGACAAACTGCCTTTATCCATGGACTTAGAGTCAGATTACCTCGAGCTGTCTTATCTGTTACAGGGCCAGCAGGAGCCTCAATCCTCCTCTTTTGCCTCTTCCCACTGGCTCCCATATTCAGCTCAGGTATATTAATCAGTCAGTGTGATTTATAATGCCCCGTCCACGACACACAGGTTTAATTAGGCCTAGCTTGTTACCCCGTGCTGGAATATCTGAGATCTTCCTGTGAACATGTTAAATGTTCACTTTATGAAAACTTAACAGACTCACTAAACTGCAGGGGGCTGAGAATTTTGGAGATTTAAAGAGAACAAGGTACTCATCCTCGAGGATCACATCTGCCTCAGGGAGCTTTGCATTTACTAGAGATGTGTTTTTATATCAAACATACAAGGTTGACAAGTGACTGGCTTGATTGTTTGTTCGTCTGCCTCTCTCTGTTAGCAGAGAGCAATTTAAGGGTCCTTGCAAATAGATTTGAGTGACATCCTGCCACCGTGTTGTTTGTTTACAGTATCTGTCTCTCCCTTCCTGAGCTGCCTGGATGTTTGTATTTGGGTTTGTGGGCGACTCACATGTAGCCATCACAACAGAGCCATTGTTGGGGGCAATTCAGCGCCTGCAAATTCTGACGCCTTAAAAAACAGAAGGAGCAGTTCACTGAGAAAATAGTGGCGGGTAAAAGTGGCCATTATGCTCATCTTCCAGATGCAGGTTTGGTTTGGCAGTCCTCGAGCCCTGTAAAGTGACATCTCCATCACTGTCCCCTAGTATTGTCTTTGCCTGACAGCAAGCTGTGATTACCAGTGGAAAGTTTTACAGCTTCTGGTCTAGAGACAATGAAAACAGACAGTTTCAGGCTGCCGTGTCCATGAGTCACAGCTCCATGGAGGCCTGCTGCTAGAGGACAATAAGGGACGCTTAATCCACCTGTTATCAGGGTGAGCTTCCCCCTGTCAAGCACGCACACAGGCACAGGACTCTGGCTCAGGAATGCAGCCTTACCCACCCATTTACAGGCGGACGAACTTAACTGATGGACCCTCAGAGAAACACTGATGACGGTTTTTGCCATTTTCTTCATACCACACAAAAACAAGTTTGTACACTTGTCGGCTAAAGGGTTTCCTGTTGGTTTGGTTCAGAGATTTGTGGGATATTTAATGCTCGAGATCTTAAGCAAACAGCCATATACTTTGAACCATTCCAAATAGAAACCAAATGGTCATTTTATATATTGGGAGGTACTGCATGTACTGTGTTTTCCATGGTGAAAAATGCTCCGTTTTGCTCCTGCAAACACACAGAATGCATCTCTATAGTATTAAATTCATAGTGAAGCTGATGAGTTGACTGCGTTGAGTCCCTCAGACTGCAGCGTTGTATCCTTAATTAGGCAGGCTGGTCAGAGATCCATCTCTCCGCTTCACAGGTTCACATGGACAATTTAACCACTAACCTCCTGAAATGAGCTGCTCCTGAATGCCTCGGGGTCCAGTTTCAGTGTCTGCTGATTGCAGGGGGCAAGGGTTATGATAAGTAAAAAGGGAGGGGCTGGGGGGTATCTTTAAGACCTGGAAAACCTGCTGAATGCATTTCCTTTCTTATAAAACATTTCCAAACATTTTTTTTCAAAGTTTAAAATCTTGCATTATTTACATGTTAGCTAGCTATCAGTTCACTTTGCATTATGTCTTTGCATGTTACCACAGTGGACTGCTGATCAGCAGTATAGCATGAAAGAGGTGACAGGAATCAGAATCAGTTTTATTGGCCAAGTTTGTGCACACAAACAAGGAATTTGACAAAATGTGCATCATGTCACCTGTGTGTGCTTTAAGATAAATGCTAATATGCGGATGTTTTGAAACTATGTTTGCCATGTTCACCATCTTAGCTTAGTGTGTTAGCATATGGTGGCACTAGAGGAAAACCCAGGGGATCACCAAAGTCAGCAGGATTCATCCTCTGGGGATCATGAAAATCTGTACCATCCAATAGTGAACTTGTCTTTAAAAACATTGCTCCAAGCGCTACTAGGGATCAGAGACTCCAGGGTATTTGTAAGGTGGAGGCAGCATAACTACTTTACTTCTAAAGAATTGCTGATGCTGGTGTTTTTGGAAAAGTCACATTTAAGATTTATTCTTATGTAGAGAAGGCGAACAAGTTATTGCAGATGACTGGGTAGAAAAATTATTTCAGCCTGGCAAGAGAGGAATTTACTTGCTAGCCTCGGGGGTGTCTGCCAGTGAAACCAGCAAGCCGTGTTATTTAAATTGTTAGGTTAATTGCTCACTTTTACTTGAGTGGGTTGTTAATATCAGTGTCGTTGTCCATTGTTTCTCATAACACTGAGTAAGCAGGATACTGAATATTAAACCTCCTGTGGAATAGAAAGGGATTAAGCAGCTAAGAAAATGGTTGAATAGATGGATATTAGCTATCTGAAGCCAGACACTCACATGTGACTTCACTGCAGCTTAATGTTGATGCATTATTTCCTTGCAGCATACCTGCGGTCGGTTGGGTTTCCTCAGCTACCCGGCCTACAAACGACATAAAAGCCTGAGCTCTTACCTCTGCCTTTGGGACAACGGCTGTTGATCACAAGAGGAGTGAGAAGCTTGAGTCTCCGTCTGTTTACTGTAATTAAGCTGTCAGAGGTTGTGATTTATGACGTATTGAGTAAGAGAGGTGTTATCACGTAGAGTAGAAAGAGGAGGACGGAGAAAGCAGGAGAGAGGGAGAGAGCCACAGGGTTTGTAGCTACTAACAATGGAAAAAATAGAGACAGTGCATTAAACACAACTGTCTGCTGCGTGGAAGAGAAAGGCTCCAAGGCAAAATGGAGCTGCTCTCTGCCTGTGCTCTGTGTTTGTGCAAAAACAAAATGAGATGGTTTCTGTAGATATTGGTTGTTAGACTTACTGTTAACTTTTATCGTATTGTAGAGCCAAATGATTGTAGTGGAACATTTATCACTCCTGCTTGAGTGACATAGTGTCCTCAAAGGTTTTTGTTGGAGTAATACTGACTGAACCTCAGACTGCGTTTGCTGCTTTTCCGCTTCTTCAAATCAGTCACAGAAGTCACTCATATCGTAACTCACTTTTCCTGTCTTCTGTTCCAGTGGATGTAATGATGCCCGTTTGCCACCTCCTTGCATCTGTACATTGATTGCATGACTCAGGGATGTCTCGTCCCACTCCACCCCCCATCTACACCCTGAGGGGGGCTGGCGGGCCCCTCAACACCCTCCACTTTAGCTGCCGTGGGGGGGGCACTCCCCTCCTATTTTCCGGGTGAGTCATTTATCTCAATATTCATATTTTGACGCTTCATCTCGCTCAAACAGTGGAGATTTGTTTTTGTTTATGTCTTTCTCTTTTTGTTATGAGTATATTAGGGAATTTTACTAATTAACTGCCTCACCATGTCCATCATAAGAGACATATACTTGTCAACTGGTTTGTTTTATTGCAAGTGATATGTAGCAAGAGTTTTGATGTCATTTTGGTATTTGTTTTTTTTTTAAACCAGAGCAAATCTGATCATGTTTGTTATTTTCTTTGTGTATGTATGGGTGAGAGTAGGGCAGTGATGAACAGAGGTGGGTAGAGTAGCCTAAAATTGTACTCAAGTAAGAGTAGCGTTACAAAATAATATTACTCAAGTAAAAGTAAAAAGTATGGTGCAGTAAAGCTACTCTGAAGTGATTTTTTTTCAAAAAGTTACTCAGGTAAATGTAACGGAGTATATGTAACTCGTTACTACCCACCTCTGGTGATGAGTGATGCGTTGTACTGTATGAGTAATGTAAACATCCTTCATAAAGTATCCCGTTGGGTTTTGCAGATCAGGGAAGGGTGCCATCCATATCTGGAACCTGAACAGCAGGAGGGCTGAGAAGATTGTAGAAGGTCATTCTGGTAGCTCGGTCACCTGGGTCAGCACGCTGCAGTCGACAGATGCCCTCATCAGGTCAGGATAGCTGATGCCTTAGTTGTAGCTCTCTGATAAGGTTCTCACTTTGTTTAACTTCTCTCTAAGCACATATGTGCATTGCTATGAAAAATCCCTTTTTCTTTACAGTCAGGGACGGGACATGCAGGTCTGTCTGTGGGACCTGAGAGAAGGCCGTAGTGAGGTGGTGGACTCTGTGTGGACCGGCAGCGTTGGATTCTGTCAGTGCTCCCTGCTGGAGACGAGTCCCGGAAAGTACCTGCTGGCCTTTGCTGGGCAACAGACAGAGGAGGTTAGAAATCAGGACTGTCTTTGTGAGTGTGAATGTGTCTGTGTCCGTGTGCTTTAGCCGACCTATGATTTAGTGACCAATGCAACTTGTACCCTGCCTCTCACCCAGTGCATGCTGGGATGTGCTCTCGCCCCCTGCAGCCCTGAAAGTGGGTAAGTGCATGTAAAAAAAAAAATGGATGGAGCGAATGTTTTTTTTATTCATGCAACATCACCAAAGCTGCAAGATTTCAGTGTTTTATCTAGAAGTTCACATTTGTACTTCTGCCAAAATGTTGCATTTTTAATTTTGAGTTAAGGGTTGTGGGTTTTATAAATGCCTCATTTTTAAGCTTTTGCTGTTTGTTAACCTTTAAATGTTTATGGAGGATGTTCCACTTTAATTGAGTGAATTTAACCAAGAAAACTCAAGATCAAAGCATCCACTGGCACATGTTGTTCTGTGTTCAGCAGGACGATAACATCTGGATTTATAGGCAGGTGGAGGTTGGATGGTAAATTGTTTAAACAGTCTGCCTTGAGTATAAAAACTGCTAACGTGTATGAACCTGACCAAACCTGCTGTTGCCAGTTTACTTGTTTGACGTTAAACATTGACACATATTTGTGGCTTTTAGTACTGTTTAGTAAGTTAGTAAGTCCCAAGTTTTTTTTGTCTTGTCATCTTTTCCTATTGCAGTTCTGCTTTCATCTTTTGCGTGTGATCTGATTCATCAATGTGAAATGGCTTGAATTCAATCAGGTGTCGAAGATAATATTTTTAGCTGATCGTCACTGAATGTGTCATGACTCAATGTGACATGGGAACATTGAGTTTGCTGCCAGAAGCTGTCAAACAGCAATCTAAACAGCATCATTAACAAACCAGCCATCTCATGAGTCACCGGGCTCATTTCAAGCTATAGGAACTTAATACCAGCCACCAGCTAAATGTCGGTTAATTCTGGCTGTGGCTAGTAACATGCCATTCATTGAATGCTTTTGTTTGAAGAAGCTAATGGCCCTGTGAAGGCCAAAGAAAACAAGTGTAACTGTGCTTTTTAGACGGTAACCAACAAAGGATGTTCCTGCTCCTAAAGCTTCTCAAAGTAGTCAGAGTGTGTGTTTGTCTGATGAGTTTCACAGGCTCGATTTGGTTGTGCACGGGAATGAAATCACGTTCTATCCGTCTCAAAGTTAATGCACAACACCCGCAAGTCTGTATGGCTTTGTGTGGGGCCAGTGTCTGAGTGGTGCAGCAGGATGGGGAGAGGGCAGCCAGCGATTCAGCCATCTTTTATTGCCTCTAGATTCATGTTACTTGTTCCACTGCGGAGGAGCCACACTTGAAAGGGACAGAGCGGTCACCTGATCCAGCCAAACGTGCCTCTGCTAACCCCAGTTCAGCAAGCCAGGCATCAGGGCGCCTGTGACTCCCAGCACCTCAATAATGCCATTGTCCCAACTGACACAGACAGACAGAAACACACACACACACACACACACACACACACACACACACACACACACACATCCAATAGAAAGGTAGACCAAAACAGGCGACAGCCGATTTTGTCTTCCCACCCCATTCCACAGACATCACTGGCCAAGACAGATGCTTATCATGTATCCACAAATCAAACACCCACATTAATTAATTCCCTCGAGAAACAATACATGTGTACTTGCCACAATATATGCACAATGGTATAAGCAGTGTGAAGGTAGGTTGATAGTAAGATAGGTAACCAAGAAAACAGACAACAGTTTCCTTATGAGCTATTTCAGGCGGTTTTAATGTTTACTGCTCACAGTGAGATTCCTGCCAGCAGATTGCTGCCATGGCAGAAACACTAATTAATAGTGTGGGTGTTTTATTTATGGGCAGTGTGATGCCACACAAGAACAGTGATCACCTGAGGCACAGAGAAGTCCTTAAAGGCCCTCTTTGTCAGGCACGCAGAGGTAAACATGCAGGACAGATGTGGCCTAGCGCTAAAATACAGATCACTCCCTTAAAGGGCTGTTTAATCTGAGGCCTAATGAGGATGAATATGTGGATCATCAGCACAGAGGAAGTCGAAGGAATGAGTTTTGGTAGTGATGTGGGTACACACACACAGGCACACACTTTATCACTGGCTTCATTAGGTTGTGTATTTTATCAGAATCAGTGCCAACGTGTGCAGGAAAACACCATTCATGTCGCAGGGTCAGACTTTAGCAGGATTTATTATAGACAGTGGGGCGGCTGCTTTGCACTGATGGATTGTGCTGTACTGCTGGTTGGAGGCACTCTGATCCACAGAGGTCCTGAACTACAATAAAAGATTTAGTCTGCAGCTTTGTTATTTAAATTCAGAAGACAAGCAAATCATGGCTTGGCAGACAGCTTGTAGACATATGCACAACTGCAGTATGTGTGTGTGTTTGTAACTGGGTCTTGATAATGAAAACAGATACATTGGAAGAAAAATACATTACGATATAAGAAGTAAAAGTGTAAAAAAATTTTTTTTGAAAGTGTGCCAGCTTGTGTCTTTAGGTATGCTTTCCAAGCTGTGAGGGTGGATGGGGGTAGAGCAGGGTGGCAAAGGATCACAGATGGGTTAAGCATAAGTACAGAACCAAGGGTGATACAAAGTACCTGAGCCGAAGCTGTGCAAAGCAGTTTAACATGCTGACACGGAAATCTGTAGGGATGGCAACATTGGACTGGAATATCTTAACAACTTGGATGGACTGCAAATCCATGTTTCCCAGTGGATGAAGCTGACTGAATGTGGTGATCTTCTGACTTTTAATCCAGCCACCACCAGATGGTCCAAGTTTTCACTTGTTTAGTTAAATATCTGCTAAATGGACTGGTACATTTTGTACAGACATTTCATGTTTCCCAGTAACTTTGGTGAGTTTTCATGTCTGAGTCTTCATTTCATGCTAGCACCAGGTCAGGATTTTAATTTGTCCAGTACCTTAGTTTATGATCAAATACCCATCAGCCTTAGCTCTACTTTACATTGCTGTTGTGAACAGGTTAGCATGCTGATGTTAGCTCAAAGACAAGCTGTGCCTTAGCACAGCCTCAGAGGGCTGCTAGCATAGATGTAGAAAGTGAACAGACCCAGCTATAAGATCTAATTGTCATGTGTTCTCTGCAGATCAAGATTGTTGAGCTGCCCAGTAAGACCCCAGTCTGCACCCTGGTACCAGACACAAAGCTGGGGATGGTCATGTGCGTCAAACTGTGGCAGGTAAGCACCAGGCAGTCCTCTCAAGTGCCTTTTTAACAGAAATTGTTGCTTTTTTTTTTTTTTTTTAACCTCAACCCTAAACAGCAGCCTTGTGTCCCTCTGTAACTGCATGTCAAGTTCATCGAGTTCACCTTGGCAGTCTCTATCAAAAGCAGAAGGTTCTCTACCTTCTCTCTCCTCTTGGTTTTAAATGGTAGTTTTTCTATACTTACCTGCTTCGCTCTGATTGGCCAGCTGCCCATAACAAGACGCAATAATAGAAAAGTCAACAAAAATGCACATGTGGGACGTGGCACATGATTTACAGCCCAACGACTCGTCCTGGGCCATTTTTCCAAGCGTTTCTTCTCAGCTGGCAGCGAGTCCCAGCACTGTAATTAGAGCGTTTGGAAGGGCTGGGGGTTCACAGCCATATATCAGCCTGCAGCGGTACATCCAATCTGATCCGAGCAAAAAGTTTGCGTTCTGTTTTGTAAATGCTGTCGAAAGTTTTATTTTCCAGCCATTAACGAGAGCCTGTAATTATTTTCATGGTTAATTATTAACTCTTTGGGTTTGGGGCTTTCGGGGAGGGACTGAGCCGGGCTTTTAGTCTTATGCAAGACTGTGGATGGTTTGAATAAATTTTATGGGCTGTGCAGTTTACGGGCAACAGAAATCAAAAGACAGCTTATCATTTTAAGGCCAGAGTGAGGCAAGATGCTGGCCTGTGCACATTCAGTCCCGTTTTCCTGTAATACTAATTAGAATAGCTTTAATAAGTCAAATACAAAAGCCATAAAAGTTGACATCGTGTTTGTGATATTATTATAGAGACATGTTAGAGTCTCACAGCGCCTGCTGACACTGTGTTTGTGTTTTTCTTTCTTTTCCTTTGATTTCACAGTTACACCCACCTTTCATCATCTGATTTATGAACCAATGCTGGCTCAGTGTTGAGTGCCAGGAAACATAATGATCAATTATATCATTATAAATTATATAATATCATTGTAATACAGCACAGGCAGCTGTCTGACTTCAAAGCCGAAGGGCCCAGGTGATTCTAAATCATTTCAGGCTGATTCCTCTCAAGGCCGAGGCATGTTCATCTGTTACACTGACTGGAGCGACTGGAGACATCTAAGCAGTGTGAAAAGACTGAAAACCCAGTGTGTACTGTAAACCCTCTCTCACACACTATGACATGCACACACACAGGATATTTAGAAACACATTCTGTCAGTCAGAAGAAAAAAAAGGTTCGTCTTGTCTTTCACATCAAATGCTCATATGCTGCCCACTGTTTTCCTTAACCTCACACAGCAGGAGGCAGCAGCTGACACCATCATCCCCTCTCTCCACCCCGTCTCTCTCTATCACACACACACTCCAGGAAGAAGCCACTGACAATTAACTCCTCTCTCTGTCTTTCCTCTCACCTTCCCCTCCCTCTTTTCCTCCCACCATTGAGACGAGAAGTGATTATCCTCCATTATTTCCAAGACAGACTCACCAACAGATTTATTGTCGGACTGTAAGCCCTCTCTGCTGGAGTTTATGGAACAAATTAAATGCAGTGTTAAACTTCACTTTCTTCTCAATTCAGCTTCCCTTCAACAAAATCCCACCCAGTCTTTAGTACAAATGCTGAGCTATGGCTAAAAGGTGACAGAGCTCGCTGTCTGATTTCTCTGTACCTCATTGGCTGTGAAGTGGTGAACAATACAGCAGCCGTCGTAGCTCCAGAAAGTATCTCCACATGTGGGTTTGACTTGTGCAGGGATGTAGGGCTTGGCTAGGGGGACAGTATTGATGTATGATGTGCAAGGCTTTTAATGTGAACAGAGGCTGGCGGGGAAAAGGAAATGTTCCTATACAGATATCCATCACTCTCAGCTCATCACCTTGCTGCCTCGTGGCCATGACATCATGGTGGACTGGGACAAAAACCGGAGGAAACGATTGGTTCCTTATGTTGAATCAGTGCCTGCCTGGGGCCTGTGGCGGCCACATCAGCAAACAAGCTGTTGGTCTCTTGGTTGTTGAGGATTTTTGAGGAACTTACCACATAAGGAAGTGACATGAAAGTGTTTACTGAATATAATAATGTATTCAGGATGTCACACACATATTTCTCTCCAGTTATATTCAGATTTTATTTATTTATTTATTGGTCCATTTATTTGACAGGGACAGTGCTTATGGATGTGTGCTGTGCACACATCCATAAGCACAAAAATGGATACACCTTAGATCACTTACATGGAGACTGGTATTTAACCAGTATGTGTTTGTGGGGGGCTGTGATATCAATTTGTGGCTGTATTTGAGCATTTATTTTTTTCATTTAACTAAAATAGTTCTAAATAAATATGGGGCTTCTGTAACAATAATGGAGTGCTTATGATAATAGTTAATGGCTTGATTTAGTGAAAACTTTATTGTCACTGACTTAACTTTTTAAAGTTCTTTCCCTCAGCTTGTCTAAAAGTTGCTCATTACACAAAACACAATAAGAACAAAATTGACTTTCAGAATTAAGATGCAGACAAATAGCAATAACATCGGAGTAGGTCAAGTTGGAAAACAACCTAATATTGTCATTTCATATCTATTAAGTCAAAGCCATAGACTGAACTGAACTGATGTAAGGCTGCAGCTCCCTTTCCTTCCCACTGTTAGAGCAATCATCTTCCACACACTAGAGAGAGAGAGTCTTTGTTCACACCAGCAATCTAATCTGCTCACAGTCACAGATATAAACTACCCTGTCTTAATGACAAATGTTAAACTTTTTAAGAATTATTTTCAAAATATTCAAATTATGTTCAATTTCTGGTGCAAAGGAAAACTCAGCTTGACTCAGTTTAATGGCTCCCAATAGAGGACGAGCATAAAAAGTGTATGTACTGTAAAAAAATCTATATACTTTGTTGCCAGGATCTGTTCATAGAATCAGAAATAGTGAAAACATGGGTTTGTATAAATCTAAAATTTCGAGTAAATTATGATTGATCAACAGAAAAGTAATTGGAAATTATTTTTGATAGTTGATTAAATGCTAAAGTCATTTTTAAGAAAGGACCTTGTTCTACCTTTGTCTTATATGATAGGAAAGCTGAATATCTGGGCTGTTGGTCAGACAAATCAAGCAATTTGGAGACAACACCTTGAGCTTTAGGATTTTTTTTGTAATGGATAAATTCTTTTTTCATAGACCAAACAATTAATGGAATAATTGAGAAAATTATCTTCAGATTTATCTATAATGAAAATCATTTACCTGCAACCCGTGCAAAAAGCTGGTTAGAGATAAATTCTGTCTGGATTTGTCTTACGGTTGGAAACTCTTTTCGTCTTTATTTGTTAGAGCCTGTTTTAGTCTCTCCATAGGCAACATCTTTGCATTGTTTGTTACCTCATGAGCAGGGAGAATTTATCCCTCTCTCCACCAAATGTGATTGGCTTAAAAGAAGAAGAGAAAAGGAAATAAATGAACAGAAGTGTGAAAGTCACTGGAGTTCTGACTCTTCTAGAGGCCACATTGATCATTTAACTGGACCATAGTGGTCTGAACAAAGTACCAGCGTGACCAGCAAACTGGAGGCATGTCAAAGGAACAGCCTACAGGCTTGAAATGGTTGAATTGTTAATAATGGTACTGGTTAAAATAACAGAATTACATCACAGATAACTGATCAAAATATATTTTAAGGCACATTATGTGCACAATTGCCTTGTCATTGTACTTCAGTGTGTTCCATAAATACAGCTATGAAAAAATGGCAGAGGTCACGTGACGTGTTAACAGCCATGCAGAGAAGGCCTAGCTTCATTGCTCTCTCCACTGGCCCTTTCTCTCCAACTAGCGTCCATCCATCTGTCTTTCCAGCTGTTCTTTGGTGATGAATCTCCTCCCAGAGCCCCAGCCCCACTCCAGCAGAGAGCCCTCTTGTAGAAAGGCCTGCGGAGGATATAATGAATTAGGTGTCTACCCAGGGTTCCCCGACCTTCGACCCATGACATCATCAATCAAGGAGGTCCTACACTTAAGTGAAACGGTGGGCCCCAAGCCTGGAACGCTTAGCCCGGGCCCTGCTGGCAAGCAGGGGCCACTGATTTTCACTTGTTTTTATTTGTTTTCATAATCCCTTAGTGTTCGTCCTGGGTGATGTGTTTGGAAGGAATACACGACTCTGTCTATAATTTGTTTAAAGCTGAAAGAAGAGAAATATAGAGCGTTAAGTGAGAAGAGGACTTTAAGATGGATGAATTAAATGGCAGACGTGGCCCCCTTGCACATATGGAAAAAATTTCTTTCCCTCCTTGGTTCTGCAGGGCACCGTGCTTTTTCTGGGGGCCTGATGGTGTTTTAAAGCAAAGGTACGAGTCAGTGCAAAGTATCCATCTTGGCTGGGAATTCATACGTCTTCTAAAAAGTTAAAATCATTGTTTGGGTACTAGGCATAGGTGGGTGTGAAAAGGTGTGGTCAAGGTAGCAAAAGACATGGTACGGGGAGGAATTGTAGGATTTCCAGAGAGCAGGATGGAGGTCAGATCAACCAGTTGTCCCTCCCTCCTCTTCTTTCACCCTTCCCTTCTCTATCTCCTTGAGTCCTTCCTTTCTTCCCTCCAGCAGTGTAAAGATATATGAGGCCTCCAGTTTTTATCAGTTCACCTTTATGTTCTTGTTACCTTAAGCGATTTACAAGCTCACTCTATCTCTCCACACAACTTCCCTCTTCCCATCTGATCACACTCATTTAGATGAAGATAGCAGGCACTGAGAAGTGACTCCCAGCACCAGTGGGATGGCGATGCTTGATCGTTCTTTTTAAATGTTATACTGTTAACTGTTCTTTTTTTTTGTATGAATAGAACAATTGTGCTTGATACTGTTGTTTTGTATATATTTACCAGAGGAAATGTGGTTTAGGATTTGTGTCTGATGCCTGTTTGTGCACCTGGTTTCATTTCATTTCATGCTATTTGAAAGATTTACTCTGATGGATTCACCAGTTGTAAACATTGTGGCTGGATCTGCAATATCCTGGGGTTAAATGAGGATGAATCAAGACTGTAGTGGGGTTTTTTTGTTTGTTTTGTTTTTTTTTGTACATTAGTTTGTCTTGATCTATGAAAATGTAAATGTAGAAATTACAGTTTTACTGTTTTATGTAATGTTGGGGGGTTAGACAGTTGGTCAACCAAAAGAAGCAATTTGAAAATGTTATGTAAACTAAATAAGTAATCTAATAATTAAAAAATAATAACTGATAAAGAAAATAAATTAGTTATGTTGCTGCAGTTCTAGTGTTGTCTAGACAATGTCTTTTATTTTTGTACTGTAAAATCTTTTTTATTTTTTTATTAGGTTTTTTTGTTGTAAAACTTGAAAAATAAAATGTGCAGCAGTAATATTAAGGATAAGTTACAATCTCAGGAAATGGACTGCAGATGTACAAATATAGAAAATTTGGAATGAATTGAAAATCATGGGGAAAAAAATCTAAATCCAAACTACACTTGATGAGAAACAGTATTTTTGCAATCATCTACTTCACTGTATTTTATATTTCTGTGTTCCGGCAGCGAGGTCTGTGGCTCAGTAATATAGATGAGGAGTAAAGTGAGGAGTGGTGTAATG
Source organism: Toxotes jaculatrix (assembly GCF_017976425.1). Classification (NCBI taxonomy): domain Eukaryota; kingdom Metazoa; phylum Chordata; class Actinopteri; family Toxotidae; genus Toxotes; species Toxotes jaculatrix. The sequence continues at coordinate 23,222,149 of NC_054400.1, forward strand.
GAGTGCTGGAAAGAGAGAGCAGCAGGCTGACGAATGGAGGCCACAGCGTTCCTCCGAGTGTCAGCGGGAGCTTCCAGGATGATAACCTCTGCTCTGCTCAGCTTCCAGCATCAGGCAGCGGTTTGTGTGGTTTTTACTACATGGCTCTCATCTCACATCTTACCTCACACTGCTCTTTGTGCTCTCTCTTCCCATCTTGCTGTCCCTCCTCCTCTCTCTTATCGGCCTCCCTTACTTGCAGCCAGACCCGGGTCCCGGGCCTCTCCTGTTGGCTGGATACGAGGACGGCTCCCTGTTGCTGTGGGACGTAACCCAGAGGTCCAAGCTGAGCCAAGCCAAAGCCCACCCTGAACCTGTCATGTGCCTGACCTTTGACACCAAGCGTCTGAGGGGCATATCGGGCTCCTCTGAGAAGACACTCTCCTCCTGGATGCTGGACAGACAGAACAACCTGCAGGTCAGCACAGGACAGGCTCAGAGAGCGTAGTAGTGTTTAAGTTATTTTATAATTAATTTTTTTGTCTGAGGAACCCCCACGGCCCCGTCAGAGGAACTAAAATACCTCTTCACTGGCACCACCCATCATGTTCCAGATTTGAATTCATATTAAACTGGTTGTTACTTAAAACTGTTAATATGACAGTTATTAATACACAGTGCAGTGTACTAAAATTCCTGTGGAAGCAGAGTGAACAGTGGATAATATTTCAGTACAATTGAACTGAAGTGTAGGTTGAATCGGGGCATTTCAACCATTTATAAATTACTTTCAGCTACCTGTTTCAACCATTAAAACATTACTTGTACTTTTCTTTTAAAACCATTTATCTGTTACTTATAGTTTTTTCAGTTTTTCCAGTACTTTCAAACTGTTTATCTTTTAGGGAACAGTTTCCATTGTTTATTTCTTACTTTTAACTAAACATTTAAGCTATTTCTTCATTCTAGCATTATAGTTGTAACCATTACTGTTGGGTGACTGTTTGAACCATCTGTCCATTACTACATTACATTACTATAGTGCAAAATGTAGTGTTCAGGTGTTACAGATGACTCGGTGTGTATTTTTTTTAATCAAATGAAATCAGCTGTTTTGCCAGCTTCACTATAATTATTGTTGTCTTTATAGTCTTTCCAGGTTCTCATGGGCAATTGCAGAAATGCCCCCCTGGGGTACAAGTGCCCGTGTTTGGCTAACCATTATAATGTTCATGTGACCTACTGAAGTGTCTCCTGGTTAAGGTCCTGAACCCCTTACCTGCTAACTAATTGCACAAGCTAGTCAGCTAAATGCCATCAAATATTATGGAGATGGGAGGAGCGAAGTGTTGCCTTTCTCTGGGCTCTCTTAGAAAACATCAGGGGCCAGAGAGGAAGAGGCTCAGCGGGGCTCCGGGGGCCATAAATCAGCCGCTGGTTACATAGTGTTGGCAGGGCCAGGGGCCAAGGGCCAGGTTGGGGCTGTCACTCCAAAGTCTAACCACCCAGATACACTCTGACACTCAGTCATACATTAGGTCTGGGTAATAGAAATAGTTCTAGATAAAAAAAAGTGCATCACAAAATCCCCTTTTACTTATTACTGCATCGTAATGAAACAGAAATGTATCCGTGTTCACTTATCAGTAACTTTCCTCCTGAACAGGATGCTATCAAAATACTTACCTTCAAAACACAGCACATACAGGTTCTCACAAACACAAAAATACTTGGAAGTGGACCAGACTATCTTCTGCTGCACGAAATCAGATTTGTTCCATAATTTATTTTACATAACAGCCATCGCTTCAGAGACTTAACGCCTCATTTGAAGCTATATTTTCTCTTGATTTCATGAGCAAAAGGGAATGCTCCCATTTTTCAGCCAACCCCCATGAATCAGAGCCGAGGGGAACCTGAGGCTGATATAGGACACTCCTGCACAGTGAAGGGGTATTATTCTTTCCAAGGCTTTTTACAAATGAATGCTTGAATTAGAAATATTTGCAAAGCCTGTTTTTTTTCCACCCTGAAAATGCGTCTAGAAAAACACAAGAAGGATTTGATTCAATATACCAAAAACAGGAGAAGAGTGGTTATTTGGTTTATTTTGCTCAAGCAACAAAATATTGATTCAGCATGTAATCCAGGATGAGGATGACAGGAAAAAAGCACAAGGAGAAGGAAAGGATCCAACAGGGGCTTTTAAATTATCCTGAAGTGCAGCTCAGTGTGACGTCCAGACAGCTATCCTCAGTTCTTCCCACAAAAGTATTTTTGTGTGGCAGCAGTAAAGGGGTGGGGGGGGAGATGCCGGGTGGCGGACCCAGACCCTAGGTCCTGACGGACGACCCGTGAGAGGTAATAAAAATATCAAAACCTTGGAGGCCCCTTAACCAAACAAAAAACACATCTGCAGTAAAGGGAACAGTAGTTCACAGTGGGAGGCTGCAATAAAGGCTGAGGAGGCTATAAGTGCCACAGCATCCCACTTCCCACAAATTACCCCTGCGATACAGTCCAGTGTAGTGGAACTGGCTGGCAAGGCAGATAGATGCTTTTTGTGAAGTGGAGGGGAAACTGAATGTGACACAACACAGTGCAGTTATGATTTAGTGAAGCTGAAGGGCTGTGAAGTGAGCTTATCAAGGCCAGATAAAGACAGATAGCCTCAGGAATGGAGGTTAATGTATTACACATGGCTCCCAGAGGCCTTTATCTGCTGTTTGACCTGGCTGGCCTGAGATCTTTTCATAGTCATGAGGCATCATCTTCAGCACTTTTTTTTTTTTTCTACTTTCCTTCTAGCATGCATTTTTGGGAATGTGTCAGGGTGAGACTATGAGGGCGTGGGTGTTAGGGTTTACAAGCTGTTAAGCCAGATGGACATATATTTAGGCGGCCACTCAAATGTATTGACATGTGCCGTGACGGGTTGCTCCAGAAGAAAGAAAAAGACAGAGGTCATGGACTGGAGAAAGAGAAAGCAGGTATAGACAGAGGAAGATTAGCAGTGCAAATCAAGCATGGCTGACAGCAAGCTATTTCTGAGACTGATGACAGTTCTCTGCAGGTGAAACCCCTGGTCCTCATTTTTACTACAATGTAAAAATATACCCACTGTCTCCCTCAGTACTCACCTGCATGATGTCTTCTCTGAATTTTTGTACCTGTCAACCAGACCTGACGTGACCTGACTTTTGGGTCAGGTCACATCAGGCTCAAACTCAGTCTGCTATTGGACGAACGTGTGTCCAAGCCGGCTGTCATAAAAATTATGGCTCTTTTCACTGAATGACCCCCACACCCCCACCTTTCAGATGAGACTGCTGCTCACCTGTTTGACACATCCGTCTCCTGTCAGCCGGAACCAGACTCTGACAGGCAAGGTGACAAAAGGCTGTAATCTCCCCGCTGCTCGGTGTGATTCAGGGACAGGGTGTGTCAGAAATACCTGCAAAAAGCCTCCCAGCCGCTTGGCTCGAGTGAGTGAGTGAGCGATGATGGGACGTTTCAGTAGATCAGCGTGAACGCCAAGATTGGTGCCAAGACTGATGGGAAAGACACGGAGAAAAGTGTAGCAAGGCTTGAGTGAGATCTGCCAAGTGGATGCTCCTTTTGAACGTTTCCTCTGTCGGTGAGATGCTACAAGCGAGGATCCTGAAGTGAGCGTTTGTGTTGGATCTGTCATAGACCCACACCAAGTGTTGTGGGCCCAGCTGCTGAGCAGAGCTGGTAGCCTCCTGACAGCTGAGAAAGCTGGCGTTTAGGCAGCAAGCCTGCTGTGTGTGTCTGTGTGTCTGTGAATCTGTGTGTGTCTGCATGCTGGAACACAATCCAGGAAGGAGTGTTCAAACAACAACAAAAAAAAATGAACGATGAAGCCCAAAGACGGACTGCGTCTATGATGAGATAGTAAGGAAGCAATGGGAAGAAAAATGGGTGTCCAGTAAAACGAGCCAAGACTCCCTGGTTAGAGCTAATGGATTTCATTACAGATTGAGGCCTGGTTAATGCAGTGCTTCTTGGTATTCTCTCAGCAGTGGCGTAGCTCTCTCTGCTGCTGTGGAATTATAATTTAGACAATTTTCCTTTTTAAGAAAAAGAGAAACATTGTCAAAGGCTGCAACTAACTGTCATTTTTATTATCCATTCCTGTGCTGATTATTTTCTCAGTTCGCAGATTAGTCATTTAGTCTGTGAAATGTCATAAAGAGCAAAAAAAAATGCACATCATATTTTCCCAGGTGACGACTTCATGTTTGTCCAACTAACCGTCCAAAATCCAACGATAATCAATTTACTATAAAAGAAAACTTAACAAAGACTCACATTTGACAACCTGGAACCAATATATTTTTGGCGTATTTGCGTGTGCTTTCTTGCCCAGAGTTTGAGAAGACCAATACCACTTTCATGTCTGTACGGTAAATATGAAGCAGCTGGTTAGGTTGGTTTAGCACAAACACTGGAAACAGGGAAAAAGGTAGCCGTAGCATTGTCCAAAAATGTTGGAGCTATTTTTGATTTCCAGAATTTTGTTTAATTTTCTGTCAGTCAGCCAGTTGATTATCTCATCATTTTAACTCTGTTTTTACGATTGTCCTTTATCTATTCTGACCTAAAACTGATATTACAGACTCCTGGTGTGTGGGAAGAGGATTTGGGTTCTTCAGCAGATGATTGTGACTGGGATATTATGTGTTCAGAGCTAACTGGTTACCTGAGTAGTAATGAAATACATTTTAAAATAATGGCTTTAATCATACACAGATTTCCCCAGTGGAGCATAAAAAAATGAATCCCCAGTTGTTAAAGACCAGCTCTAAGTGTAAGCATGAAGATAGGACATATATGTGTTGTATATTTGATTGCTGCAATATATATATTTTTTTAATGGTCAGATGTTCTTCAAGAAATCAATAAGATACTGGGATCAACTCTTGGTTTTGACCTGAGTGCCTGTGTCCAAAGGACTCTTCCACCACTCCCTGTCAAGTTGTCCAAGGTTTGGTTGCTCCAAAGTCTTTTGTTCTCTGCTAGACATTGTGTACTATCACAGTGAATATCCAGTTAATAACATCCTCATGTGATAACATAATGGATCAGATCTACCGTCAGAATTCACACCAACAATGAATAATGATTTATTATGTTAAGTTATATTAATAATATTGAAATAATTGTACTATGTGGCTCTGACTAAAAGAATCAGCTCATGCTTGAATTTTTTTTTGACAAAAGAATCAATCCAAAAAGATTTATTGATTTTCAGAATTGATGATTATCGATGATTGATAAAATAATCAACTGACTGTTTCAGTACTGCTACTGTTAAGCACCACTGCTGCCTGAAATCACAGAGTAAACAGTGATCAGTGGAGCTTAGGAACCAGCATAGCTGCACATGAGCATCAGTAGTTTTAAATGATATCACAGGACAACAGTGTTTTTTCTCACCTCTTTTTCTTTGTTCTTCCTCAGACTGTAGAAAGTAAAAACAGTTACGGAGCCAGCCCTGCTCAGTGACCATTACTACATCATTAGCCATTTACTGCTTACAACTGACCCTTTAATGAAACAAATGTCTTTTCCTGACACAAACTATGGGAAGCAAAACAAACAAAAACAGACACTTAAAGCCATCATTATCAGGCCTGTAATGCAAACCAGATGGAGAGAGGTAGTGGCATACCAAATTCTTGAGGTAATAACAAAGGTCCAAACAATCTTTCACCCCCCAGGTCTCTTTGTATCAGTGTATCTGGCTTGTTTGGTCTATCCAACCACTGTCTGTTTCACACTAGTGGTACCAGCAGTGGTGCTTGTTTGATTAACCAAAAAAAAAAAAGAAAAGAAATCGCCTCACTGCCTGTTCTGAACTTCACTTTCTTACTCTGTTTTGATCAATGACATTCCTCGCTGTTCTCTCGCTCCCTTGCATTCCACTTTATCCACTTGGGCTATGAGTACCTGGCTTATATTTTCCACATGCAGCTTGTGGATGGTTCCCTCCCGGAACAGGAGCACGCAGATAAATTCTCCACCGTCTCCTCCCATCCAAGGCCATTAGTCTCCCAAGACACAACTTATGAAGTCAATTTTACGCTGTCCAGTTTGATTTCAGCTCCCATATCCAGATGTTTATGTCCCATCTAGTGATCCAGCAGAGATCCTTACCCTGCAGGAAGAGCACGTTCGCTCCTCAGGAATGCCCACCAGCCCTTTAGATAGCGATCTTAGTCGCCATTCATTATAATATGTCAGAAAGTTGCCCCTTTAGAGAGATAGAAACAGTCCTTGGGACACTGTAGATCACAGGGAGAGAGCTGTGGCTAATCTTTAGCAGGCAGATGTTACAACAGTGTATTTATCGGGTCTCTTCTCCCGCTGACCAGACCTTTCAGTGTGAATGTAATTCATCAGAGGCGCTTAAAGCAACAAGGCCTCTGCAAACAAGCGTTTCAGCGAGATGGTCTCTTTCTCTCTCTCGCAAACTGTGACAAAGGTAACTCAAAGCCCTGTCGCACTTTAAGAATAGGCTTCCCTAACTCCAAACCAAATACTCACGGCCCTCGTGCTGTAATGTTTTGTGGCTGGTGATTGAGTCCCAGGCGTCTACGGCCAGGTTCAATAGACATCCAGCCTCACACTTGGACCTCAGTCATCAGATCAGCTGAGCTGGCTCTCCCCGTCATTGTTTGTGTTGGGCACAGTTTCTCAGACTTACTGACCTAATTAGTGTGTCTTATCATTTCTATTTGGTTTGAGATTTCTCTGACAAATACTACAGTGAAACTACTACTCAGCAGTAGCAGTAGTACTCAGCAGCCTTGGCCTTTATACAGTAAAATCAGTGCAGCAAAAATAAAAGTCATCGTGTGTGACAGTGCTTGTATTGTAAAGGTGTTTCAGATGCATGTTTCATACATGGTTCTGATACCTGCTGTTATTTTCTCATCCATCCCTTTTACAGCTCCAGGACTGTGTGACGTTGGTCAACCCTGGGGCTTCCCAGCTGTGTGTCAGGGAAGACGGTAAGCTCCTGGCGTCAGCGGGCTGGGACCATCGGGTGCGGTTATTCGGCTGGAAGAAGCTGCGACCCCTGGCAGTGCTTCAGTACCACACTGACATGGTGCTAAGCGTGGCCTTCTCGGACCACCAGGACCCCAGACAGAGACTGCTGGCTGCTGGGTCCAAGGACCAGAGGATCAGCCTGTGGTCAATATACAACGAGGGAGCCGACACTGGCTGAAGCTCTGAGCTCTGGGAAGATATACAGACTTTTACTCAGTACTGAATCAACTCCTCTCTAAAACATTTTTATGACCAAAACTGAACATTATAACCTTCAGGAAGGTTTTAATAGGATTTCTTTATTTTTCCACATAATTCAATATTTACTTTTGCATACAGATGTAACCTGATGCCGTGCTCTGTGCTGACTTATCTGATGGGAGATTTGCTCCAGTGAACCTGAATTTGAGGAATAGAACGCACCTGAGCGGCTATATAATCCTGTGTTGTTCTAATAGCAGGTCGAAGCTTAACACACAGGTCCCTGCAGCCTGACCTGAGCTGTGTTTGTCAAACAAGGTTAATCACAGCAGGATAGAAAGATGTTGGTTTAGCAAAGGTGCTGGTGTGCAGTTGTTCTCCTTGGTCAGCAAGTCATCTGCTTATGAGCTGATTTATTTTCCTACTTAGTACAGCTTCTTTGCAACTCAAAAAGATGAGAAAAACTTAAATAACATGCTTCTAACCATCAAGCTGAAGAATGGTAAAGAAGTGAAGTAAAAATTTTATTTCAACATTCTTTGTAAATGAGTAGTCAGACTATGAATAACTTCTACCTTCATGTTACATGTAGTGCTAAATACAGATGTCTTTTTTTAAAAATACTGACATTTGTCAAGAAGAAGGCCAGAGGTCTTGTTGTGAAAGTCCCAAAGAAAATAGAGAGGTGTTGTTTTTCTGTCCACTGTCTCTAATAATATCTCTGTGACTCAATGAGCAGCATGGGAGCTCATGTGTTACAACACTGTGCCGTGAGGCCGGGGGCCAGGGCTTCAAACGCTAGACGTTCTGCTTCATAAAGGCTTTGTCTCCTGGGATGACCCCAAATTGAGAAGCTCATCATGCTGTACAGGAAAGGCCTGAGAAATCAAAGAGCCGGACCGGCATAATGGCCACGAATCATTAGCGAACAGAGGAAAGACAAGGTCATTTGCTAGACAAGCTGCCTTGCCGTGATGCTACTGTCATGGAAAAAAGTGTGTAACTGTAGGTTTGGTGGGTTTTCTTGCTGGTATTCAGTGTTATGTTTTGGATGAGTTGTGTTTGTACTTGAAACTTGTTGAAAACCCTTTGATAGCATTTTAGAAATACTTGGAATAAGAGGGGGGGTTTTTTGCTTCCTTTTTTTTTCCAAGCGCCTTCTTTTAATGGCGTTTTCCTTGTTCCCCACAGAGCTCTATCTATACCTTTTGTGTCTGACCCCTCTGGTGACATCTTGCATTCATAATAGCTTCCTAACTCTCCTGTTAGCTTTGAACAAACACTAGAGGTGGCGTGGGCCAGCTTCCGTCCATTCTCTGATAAATCAAATGCTGTGTCCATTGGTGCAGATGTCTGCTGAATGGAGAAGACAGCAGTCCACTGGCCTTAGAAGTGGCTGGTGGAGCTCGTAAATCACTTCATAATGGATCATTTAGGAAGTCAATAAATGGACAGAGAGGCCGTCTGCACAACACGCCCTGTGCTTCACTTATCACCTAAAGTGTGTCTTCCTCAGTCTTAAAGGTCAGAGGTCAGCCTGGCTTTGGGATAGGACATAATCCGTTGGATTGTGTTGGTGTGGAAGTGTGTGCGGTTGATGTTGTCACTCCCTGAGCTTTCAGGTGTATTCACGGATTATATTACGGGCAAAGACGTCACACTGAGCCTGATTATTCAGAAAACATAAACGGTGAAAAAGAGTGATTATAAGAAAATAATCCCTCTCTGTACAAACCAAAGCCAGTGTTTAGCCTCACGGTTAAGTTGGTTTTATTTATTTTTTCAAATGTGAATTAATACAAACGTATCAAGGCTCTTGCCCAGTGATGATGATGTGTTTTGATGGGCCGCATAAAATGTCCGTCAGCAACCTCATGCACGCCATAAACCGTTGCACCTTTTGTATTAGTTGAGAGACCAGAGGGGGGGAAATGTGAAACATGTGTTCTCTTGTTTAGGTGGATGACTGGTTGGTTTACCTGCCTTGTTTTTACTAACTGTCCAAGCGATGCTCTGCAGCAGGGATGCACAGAGGTGAAGCCAACTCATCGAGGCCCTGATAGGCCTGTCACAACAGATGTTCCAGATGCCGCTGAGTGTCAAATGATGCCTCAGATCCCATTATCATCCATCCTCTGCCTCCTCATACTTCAGTGGCAAGTCCCTGGCATCCCATCTCCTGGAGCCTGAGAGATCTGGGCATATAAAGTGCACTGCAGTGTAAGTGGGCCTAAGCAAGCTGTTCTCCTGTGTGAAATGAATGATACATCAATATACTGAAATATCTGTTGAAAGTATACCAGAGCCTATTTAGGTGCAAATGTAGAAATGTAATGCAGAAACTAATTTCTCACACAGGCACCATGCTGATTAGATTAGTTGGTATGGAGGTGCAGTTCATTATAATTCCTCCAGTAGGCGCAATTTCCCAGATTTTCCAGGCTTGCACAGAAAAAGACACTTCATTTATTTATTATTGCAAGGATTAAAATTATCTATAACCTTAGTCTATTAAATAATATATTTTATGTTAATTCAGTAAAACTAAGCTTCATCATGTCAAAGATTAATAATGGGGAGAATGTAACTTTTCCTTCTGACTGCAGGGCAGGGTTCAGTGTCAGGCCTTTCCAGACTGATTCATACATACATGCATACCAGGCATACTCAGAGTGCAACATATAACAAACATTTTCATTGCTGAATATGTGGCGATAAAAAATGAGCAGGCTGTTTCTTTACTGCAGCGGTAGAAAGGACATTTATTCAAGTACTGTACTGTAACTAATTTGAGGCAGTTTTATTGACTATTTAATGCTATTTATTATTTCTGCTCCATCACAATTCAGAGGCAAACGTTGTGCCTTACTCTGTTACATTTATTTGAGAATGTAAGTTACTTATTATTTTATTATTAAGATTTGACCTGCTAAATCATATAGGATGTTGTGACATGTTACAGCTAAATGTTCAATGTAAAAGTAGCTAATAATGGCTCCTCCTGCATCAGTAAGAACAATTAAATTATATAGTATGTAATATAACACTGCATTTCTGTGTTAAATTTTAAATATTGTAAAGGCTGACAATACTTATACTTAAGTGGCAGTTCCAGTGCATGACTTATTTAATTGATTATTCTATTGCTAAAATACTTACTTAAAGGAAATAAATTACATCCGTAAAGTTTGAAAAATAGCTCTATACAGCAGTGAGGCCTCAGCTGTGCTTGGACACTGGAAGCCACAGAAGTGGATGTAAGGCTATTAACGCATTTAAACCTAATAGTACCTTTTCAGCAGGGTAGCGTGTTGACCTTAATAAAAGATTACAGTGGGTATCTTCGTCGAAATCATCTTAATTCTTACTTTTAATAAGGAGAAACTTAAAAGTAAAGTAAAAGACCTTTTCCCCTGAAAATACAGCTGCTGCTGGTTTACATGCGGTCACAGATAGGCTGTTAGGTCTCAGCTGACCTTCCACTAAGTACAGCGTGTATTAGCGGCCTCTCTCATATTCCTTGTGTGTTGTGAAGCCTATAATTAGTCCGAATATCACCTTTTGATCCTTCTTGCCACTTGTTACCCTCGCCCACCCCCACGCGAGCCCCGGCAGTGCGGGGCAGAAACCCAGCATCGTCTCGTGGTGCTTCTCGGCTTCCGACCGGCTGATTCTCAGCACCTGCAGGCCGGCGTCGGCTCACACCAGGCGGCTTCACGCCTCCAGACCTCCGCTTCCTGTCCCGACAACTCAGGAACACTTTTCTAAAGTGTTAATGTTAGTCTTATGACTGGACGTGAAAAAGTATTTTAATAGGCAAAAGATAAGAGATAAGGCTTTCATATTAAATGGCAAACCATAGCCATTGTGCAATTTTCTAAATTTTCTTAAAAAATTAAAAACCAAGCCTGTCTCACCCCTGAATTTTAATTAAGTATTTTTACTGTGATCATGTGTCATTATACTGAATGAATTTGGCACTTTCCTGTCAAATTATATTACCTTTTTCTTATAAGGCTATCAACGACCTCTCAGCCTAGCATAAAATTAATTGCTTAGACGGCATTGTCAATATTAACTTCAACATAGTGTCATTGTAAAGTAAGTAGCATCAAAACTGAAGTCACGAGGCAAACAAAGAAAGAAATTATACAACCAATTAGTCGGCGTTTAAATGCGTGGAAACATTATTTAACCTTTGACACCTTTACAAGCCATTAAACAGTCAGAGGTCAGGCGCCCTCAGGCATCCTTTCCCCCCTCTGCTCTCTGCTCAGTGGCAGCTGGGTTCATGGAGAAAAAATACATTATTGAAATGAATCATTAGGTTACGTTTCCCTTTGTATCGTGACAGGCACAAATCCCAAAGCAGACCTTTTTTTCCCCCTCTCCCAACGAGATTAACCTTGACAACAAAGCATTCCTCATAGGACTTCAAATAGGAGATGGAAATGGCTGCACAGATAAGAGGGGGGTGACATTCTTAAAATATTACCCAACTGTCCCATTAAATGTGAGCAATGATATCCTTTTGGGGACAAGGGAAATGTAGGTGCTGTCTATTTTTTTTTCCAGTTTGTGTGTTATGAAATAGTATTCTTATTATCTGGAAAACGCTTTGAGACAATTTTGGTTGTGGAAGGCGCTATATAAATAAAGTTGAATTGGAAAGTGCTTGAAAACAGACAACTGTGAATTTGCATGAATTAAATCATTGTTTTACCAAATAATTTGCACAATGGATATCTGATAAATATTTTAATTTCCAATAAATCATTGATATTTAATTTAAGCTATTTAAAGCTATTGTTATCACTTTATAGTTTCACCAGCTTCTCCATTTTTTTAAAATGAAAAATCCTTTTAAAGTCTTTCACTGCAAAACACTGTTTTTAAATGACCAACAGCAAATTATATCTGTTATTAAATTATATCAGTAGAAAACTTAAACAGCAAGCTACAGTCTGTAATGGGACCACAGCCCCTGGCGTAGTTACACACGTAGTTTATCAAAACTAAATAGGAAGTGTGTGTAGAAGTAGGAAGTATGGTCAATGACTCATTGGTGTGTATGTATATGCTTTTTGTTTTTATTAAACCAGATGCAGATTTCAACATTTGAACTATGGTGCAGTCAAATGTTTAGACAGCCTCCAATGACTGCAGGAGCAGCGGACACCTTCACTATTTCAACAGGGCAAATCCGGATGGAGAAACCTGAACAATGCTATCAGTGAGGTAAGCATTTCTTTTTAAACCCCCCCCCCCCCCCCCCTCCTGCACCGCAACAACAGACAGGGCTTTGAATTGAAGACTGGCACAAAGAACCTTCTTTTTTTTTTATGAATTACAAGAATTTAATGTTTATTTTACAGATACAGAACAGTCATTCTGCTTCATTTATTTACTTTGTATTGCTGCAAGTCAGTGCCATGGTACAAGCTTCTCAGAGCGGCTCAAAATGTTCAGAATGTTTCAAAATCAAATCTCGTATTTTTTTTTTTTTCCTCAAACAAAAACATTTGATGTATTTCGACACCCTCTCTGATGAGCTCAACATGCAAACATCTCGTCTACCTAGAAGGTTGATGGACTATATAACATATGGCTTTTTTGAAAGCAATAAAAACAAGGCAAATCAAAAAGTGCATCCAACACAAAAAAAAACATCAGTTCCAGTCTGTGATCAAAGGTATTGTCTGTGTTAAGGAGAGGTCCCTCCTGTCTCCTGTGTTTGCTGGCTCAATGTCTGCACCGCTCAGGTAAGAGGTGCCCTGATGTAGAGCTCTTGCTATTGGGGTTCAAAGGTCAAATCAGACCTCTTAAAGGGCTCGGAGCAGGTGCCCATGCTTTCCCCCAAAGATGCATTCAATTCCTTTAAATAAATACGGCAGGGTTTATCCAGCAGAAAGGAGTTTCAGCCTGTAAACGCACCCCACAGGTTGCGTAAGCCATCAATAGACAGGACTGTGTTGCCTTTCCTGCCTTTTCCCATTCCCACAGTGCTGTGTGCTGTTAGCCCTGATGGACAGCAGTCATTATCTGGGCCCGTAGTCGTAGTTAGAGGGGCCGCTGGTGGCTGAGTACATGTTAGCTGTAGCTGGGTTCATGTGGTGGTGGTATGTGTGTCCTCTGATACTGGGTAAAGGGTAGGGCGACGGCCTGGTCTTGGCTCCCAGGTAGTGTTCATAGGTGGTGGGGTACTTGTAAGGGTGGTGGTGCAGGGTGTCCGGGGGTATAGGGTGAGGGTCTGGCCGAAGGTCATGGGGAGGGCTGGGTCGACCACTGGTGAGCGGGACGGCATGAAGGCCTCCTGGGACAGGCAAGGCGGGGCTGAGGACCCGGGACATCAGTTGGTGAGCTGGGTCAGCGTGTATGGGCGTGCCGCTGGGGTCTCGCTCATATTCCCGCCTACTGTCCTCTGTGGAAGAAGGGACGTGAGGACAGTCAGAGGCAGCCACCATGTGAATACTTTGTACCAGCAGGCTGTGTATATTGTCCTAAACAGCGAGTGTGTTCAGTCCTGCGCTCCACACACTGCTCTATGTTATGACACGTACAAGGTTTTGAAGGCTCATACTGATACCAGCATGTTTGGGTTTTCACTGTGTCCTGAATAAAATCTCATGTCACGTATTAAGGTGAAAGCTGTGATCACGATATAGTAAAAGTCTGCACTGAAACCCAGAAAGAAAATGTAAATATTAATTATTCACTAAGATTTGACAAATGTTACATTACAATAAAATCATAAAATCGTTATTATAAAATCCTTTCATATTGTTTAATACGTTTCTAAAAGCTGAGGTCTAACTCTCAGTTTAACAAATATTTAATTAATCAAATTTTCATAATTGAATTAATAAATAAAATCATCATCACGTCCAGAAAATTTCATTTTCGTTGCAAGTTTTATTGTGTGGTCAGTTATATAGCAGCACATGAAGCTGTGTTTTGTCGGCAGTGGATGACCTTGACTGGCTGATGTTTGATGTTTAATTAAAAGCCAGTATTGGCCTGATACTGCAAACACACCACTGTGCTTAAATTAAGGATAAGAAAGTAAAAGAAAATGAAGTGAAATATGCCAACAATTGAAAGAAAAGCGTTTCCTCTGAATGCTTAACAACTTAAGATGACTGTGTTTCGTGTTTGAGCGCAGGCATGAGGTTTGAAATGAAACAAAGAGCGAGCTGCAGACCTTTCTCTGTGCCGTTCTGCTGAGGGGGAGATGACATTGGGTTTCTTGTTCTGGCAAAGGCACTCATTATTGGCAGAGAGCCTGGCCTGTGATTCCTGGGCCTGGAGCAGGGAGAATGGATTCAGTTACATACTCATTTAATGAATGTCAAGGGCACATTTTCTTTATTATATATTAAAATGATGAATGCATATTTTAAGAGTTTACACTGATGCATGTAATGAGCATTTACACATTGACGTGCCCCCAATTTACAGTGAATGAAATGTGAGGCGACCTTTTACATGACCCAGATTCGCCTGCTCTGTTAAATAATCAAAAAATTCCCATAAACTTCAGTATAATTGCTTCAGTAAAAGCTATAAAGAAAAAAAAAGTAATTTGCAGAGCTGGATGAACAGCATTTGAAAAAAAAAAGTCTTTGCGTTTGTTTCAGCTGCCTGATTATTCCAGATGGGTGGGGTTTACTCCACTGTGACAATTACAAGAGTGTCTGGTAATTTGTCAGTGACAGAAAAAGCACAGTTGATTGACTTTCAAACAATATTCAGTGATTTCGAAACATTGCGGCATTCACTGTGTTCCTTTATGTGGAAAACTCCACCTATCTGCCACCTGTGTGGAATAAAACAAACAGCAAAACTATTTTGCTAATGCTCTGTTGTATGTTTTTACATCATGTGGAAACACGCCAATAAGACTGTGTGTTTTCAGAGTGTAAACGCTCACCAGTCCTCTGGGTCGCAGTCCCTGAAGCCCTTTGCAAAGGGATTGCTGGCTATCTTCAGCTGTGTGATCTGAAATCCAAAGCACAACAACATTAAACACCCTATCATTTCCATTTCTATTAATTATTGCATTTGATTTCTATTAGAAAGGACAGTGGTGGGCTACTCTGATGGACTGAAAATGTTAGGTCTTTTAAAATAAATCCTGTTGGAGCACACTGCTGTCTTTAATAATAATAATTTAAAAAAAATGTAAGTTAGCATTTTTTACAGGTCTGTTGTTCAGCACCATGCCCATTCAGTGTTATTTCAAACAATATATTTATAACTGCCAGTTAATACAGAGCTCCCTCTGCTAGTGATTTCTGGGCTCTCTTAACACTGACAGCTGCATAACGTCTCGTGTGTATGATGCAGCCACAGCACAGTCCTGATCATAAGTGATTCATTATCATAACTTGAATATGTTTCTTAACTATGTATAATGTTGTCCTAATTTCACGAGTCACATTACTGATTGATAATTTACCCACTGTAGCTGTAACTGTAGCCATCGGCGCTTCAGGTCTAAAAATAATGAACACTTTGGAAAAATATGTGATATTTAAAATCACATAGAGCTGTTGTTTCATACACTATGACCTGGTCACGGGAATATTACAGTCACCATCACGCACCGACTCTCTCACTTTTTCAGCGTTACTCTTAAATAGGAGCTGAATTTAATTCTAATGTTTCACTCGTTAGGAGTCGCTCTGAACAGCCGATGAACGCACTGATGTGTGGATCTAAACAGACGCAGAGACTGATGGAAAACAGAGTGCGGAGGACGCAGGAGCGGAAACAGTTCGCCGTTATACGCACAGAGCAGAGGCAACATTTACGCGCAGAAATCACCAAAAACGGATCATTTCGTTCATGTGTGCGCAAAATGTTGCCCAGAAATAATAAAGAGACGCTTTTTTTTTAAAACCAGTGTCATAATCAATACTGAGTTCAAAACAATCTTGCCGTATAATCTATAATCTGTCTATTTTTGCGATGATGTTCAATAAAATGTCTGCTTAATGCTTAGTGTTTATGGTAATGTGTAGGCTATTTCTGCACATCACACCAGTTGAGTCTCACACAAGTGTAGAGAAGAAGTGGCTTACCCGGTGGTTCTGGTAGGCTGTGACCGCTGTGAAGCGGGTTTCCTCAAAAACAAAGGTTTTGTAATTCTCCTCTGCGTATTTCTCGCTGTCCTTGCGAGGGTCCACATAAACCACATGAAACCTGGGCTGGTAGCGGTGCATGGAGTTGAGAATGATCTGTAACAGACAAAGGACGGATCAGCACTCATAGTTATTATAATTCATAACACTGCACTAAAGGTTTGTGGGCTTGAATTCCAAAAGTCAGATTATACTTTTATTGTTTGGCTGTAACGAATAGTTGGGATTTGGCAAGTAAATAAATGATGATTAGATACATTTAAATAAAATTATGTACACTAAAATACTTCAAAGACCAAACGAGGTTTGGTGACTTATTAAAAATAATCTTATTTATTAAGTATTAAAACTCTTTTCCACGCATATAAGCAGGTTTAATGCCATTAAATGCAGAAATAACCTGACGCTCATGTTAAATGTGCAGAACCATTTAAAACTGTGACACTCATCTGAATAGATAAGTCTGTTTGAGAATATTTATTTGCATAATTCTCATTTAAACGCGTAACCATGGCGCAGTAACCATGGCCGTTGTCTGTTTTAGGTCCTTACTGGACACTCGATTTATCCTCATTTCCATCTTGCAGTCCCCCGCATAGCTGACCCTTTTCAGTGTTTGCTAAATTTCCAAGCTCTTCTTCTTTTCTGATTTCACAAGTTCTCAAAATGACACACAGAAACACTCAGACAGAGTGGAAGATCAAGCGGGAAGGGCTGAAATAATTTCCAGTGGTGAAATATTCCACTTCCTTGCCGTCATTTTTGGAGGAAAGCCTGGTGCTCAGTGCCATTTCTGTGGACTGAAAATAGGCCTTTGGCACCATCTGACTATTAGTCAAAATATCAAAGTTTAATTATTTGTATCAGTCAGCTGAGGGCGAATAAAACTACTCAACTCCTTCTTATGATAATCTTCCTGCAGGGACTCATTGTGCCTAAATGCTGAGTTTACAGTTAGTACAGTTTTTAATATTTCGTTACACTGCCGTTATAATGAAACTCTGGGGCCCACACACTACATGACACGTGTCTGTGCTTAAACTAAGGTCTGCTTTACATGCATGTTTCCCCTCTGGTGTATCTACTCACATGTCCGTTGTCATCCAGCAGGTTGTTGGTGAGCTTGAGTTTGTCGAAAGAGACGATCTGCTTCATCCACTGTGCGCCTTTGGCTGGAGAATCCGGGTGGTAGTGGACCCTGCCCGGCGTAGCGGGGTCAGCTTTACCCGCCACGAGCCACGACGAGCTGTGGAAAGCATACCTGTAAGATCGAAAAGAAGTGAGTAAGAACACCAGATTATCCAGCAATAGCCACAAAAACAAAAGTCGTCATGATAGGGGAAAAATATAACAGTTTATCTCTAATGTCAGCAAACAGTCACCAGCATATTTCGGGCATAAAATGGATTATGGTGGAATGTATTTGTCATGTATTTTATTTATTTTGCTTGTGGAATTTAATACTGAAGGTTGTGGATTGTGCGCACTGGTAAAAACCTCCGAAGTGAATCACGGCCCCGTGGTGACAGATGTGTGTTTCAGTTGTCTAAAAAAAATGTCCGCAAAGTTACCTGTAGCGTTTGTCGTCTACAGGCAGGAAGTCCATCAGGAGCATGTAGTCTGCCATGGGATCCATCCCAAATATTTTCACTTGGAAAGTTGGAAACATTCTCCTGGCAAAGAAAGAAAAAAAACCATGGGTCGACTGTTAACTCTAGGCTTTAAATGGTTGTTACTGCTGCTTGAATGGGTGCACATTTTGTTTTTCATGTCCTACTTTTTTTTTTTTATGGGATCATCTGTGTGTGGACGGCGTTGTTCCGCTGTTTGAATTATTTGAAATTCATCGGAGGAGCCAAGAAAGTATTATCTTTTATTTTTTTAAAGGCAGCGTGTTTGCACTGTGCATAGATCCGCGCAGCTCCAGGCCTACAGAGCTGAGTCTGGCCTGAGCTGGAGGCTACGGGAAGACAGAGGCTTCACACTATTGGAAATGACGTGATTCAGTCCGCGCGTAACCAGATAAAACTCCCCCTGATCTGAATGGAGCCGTAGGTTTGTTGTCTTTTAACCCCGCGTTTCTGGCAAAACGTTTTAACTTCTCTTCTGCTTCTCTGATGAACTCCAGACACTCGTGTAGTGGAAATACACACACACACACACACACACACACACACACACACACACACACACACACGGACTTTATTTGGGTATGCGAGGTGTGGTGCTGCTCTTTTTTTATAATCAGGGAAAATGTTAGAATTATATTTGCATGAAAATATAAATACAAGTGAGAACATGTAGAGGCGGCCCTCTCAGTATGTGAAATACTGGTGACCTCTATACATTTATTAACAATTATTCATCTGCTTTTCCCCCCGCACATTTGGATCCAATCGCTTTTGGAAGTTTCGCTGTAGGTTTTAGTCTCACACATGTACACAAACATTTGTTTTTTACCCCTCCACCTTGTCTAGGTTAGGTTACTGTGTAGGGCAGATCCATACCCCCCCCTCAACTACATCAGTTGAAAGTTGAGTAATCCGCCGAGTCAGTGAAAGGGATCCTAAAATCAACGCTCAATTAACGTCAGTGTTGTGCCTAGGTGAGGCTGAAGGAGCTTTTAAAGTGCCCTGCTGCAGATCTCCTTTCTCCTGTCAGGCAACGCAGAGCGCAGAAACTTAAGCCTGGCTTTCAGAATTAAATCAATTATCTCATGCCTCTTTATATTATTATGATACAGGGAAAAAAAATGGGACACTCATACGTGCCGTTTGTAGCTTATAGCCCACTGGCTGAAAAATAATAGTACTGAGTATTAGTGAAATATTTTATGGGCTCTCCACAAGGGTCAGAGGTCAGCGCTGCTAAGAACTTCGTCCTGCCTGTAAGGACACACGCAGGGCGACACAAGCGGGACAAAGTATAAATACTACAATAAAAAACGCCTCTATGACTCGTCTAAAATTTGGAAATTAAAAAGAAAAAATGGACCAATCAGCTTTATTTAAATGACCGTATTCAGTTTTTTTTATTGTTATTATATTATTATTAATAAGTGAAGCACAATCAGATTTTGGTGTATTCATACAATTTTATGTATGAATTGCTGTGAGACCGAAGAGCTGAAGGAGGGAGGCAGACAAACACTCCTGTAATGAGGAAATAAGAAAAAAAAAAGGTAAACACGTGTCGAGGCCCGAGTGAAAACAAGTCTGCAGCACTGTAATCAGCGTGTACACGAGCTCATCTTCGTTCACACGTGTAAAGACTCACAGATTAAAGGCCGTAATGTTCCCTATGACAGCGGTGCGCGCTGAGCTGAGGCTGACGCTGAGGAAAACCAGCCGAGACTCACAGTGGATCACAGTGGATAGTGGATCTATAAAACTCAGCGGGATCAGATCAACATGAAGTTTACAGCTGACACACACACACTAACATGAACAGAAAAGCCTCCATGCCTCTGACCTCTCCATTTGCGCTTGAACTATTCACCCCCACAGCTTTACATGAAATATATTTTAAAAAGCCAAATGGCCTGATGCGCCCACAGCAAGCTTAAGCCAATGTTCAGTAATTTGATTAATTCACTCAGCTTGTACACTGACATTTTAGGCCTTAATGTGCAGGAAGCAAGATGACGAGTTCTGTTGTTATATTATGCGAGACTGTTTTAGCAGTGCGGACCCATGAAGTGAGAAAAACAACATGCAGTCGAGTAGTGGAAAAGTTAGTTCACCATGAACTCCAGCAAAAAAAGAAGGGGAAAAAAGGAGGAAAAAATATATACAATATTTTTTTTAATGAAACTCATTTATCCTCTCTTGATTTGTTACTATTTGCAGTGATGATTATTTTCTAATAAAAACAGCTAAATTAAATCGGAATATATCTCCCACTTCTCTGTTTTGCGGCATCAGCATAAATGCTAAAAACAAAAATTCTCAAAATGACTAAAATTTGAAACATAAAAACTTAAGTCCTCTGATGCCGTTGTTCTTCCTGATAAACTAATATTAGCCTATATACAACAACAAAACATATAAAACATAGACTACTGTGCATTATTTGTCCACTGTAGCCAAATGTACATTAGGCTTATGTGGAGAAAAGTAACTTATAATGTGCGCTCACCTGCCCGCCTTGGTAACGATCATCTCCGTGCCCAGCTGATTAAATTCGTCCCATAAAGCTTTCATCTCCAGCTGGACGTTAATGTTGGCCACTTTAGGGTTCTTCTTCACTATAGTTTTGCTGTTCGGTGTGGAGTTGGAGGACGACGAGGAGCAGTTGGGAGTCCCGTTGTCGCTCGGCGGGGCCTGGCCCGGGTTAGACCCCGGGTAGTTGTAGTTGTGTTGGGCGGCCGGACAAGGCTCGAAGTGGGACTCATGTTGGCTGTAGGGGTCCCCGGGGGACGGAGAGAGGTGGTAACCCCCCGGCGTGTTGAGGCTGCTCAGGCTGCTCGTCGTGAAGGCTGCAACATCGCAAAAATGGGACAGCTGCGTCAGCCACGGACTGGATATGGCTGAAATCATCCCAAAAAACTGGATTTACTAAATATGCCTTGCACTGTGAGTCGGTTATAACACAGATAGTAAAAACAGAAGCAGGATTCAGTGAGCTCCAAATGAAGATGTCAGGCACAAATGCAACCCCTTTCGGTTTAAAAGTTTCCGTCTCGGCTGTTCATTAATCCCTGAGGTTGCATCCGCTGCCAGCATACTACAGTGTGCCTGATCTAAAACAGCAAACGTCCGAATAGTGCCGAAATGTTTCCAAAAAGTGTGGCGATCTCGTCGAACCTCTGAACTACTGGCAGAGACCGAGCTTCGAGTGCGTGTGAATTAGTTTTTGCTTTGGATCGATTGCGCTCTGAGCTGCCTCTGTTGTGCGCTGCTGCTGCTGCTGCTGTGTGTTACACCGCAACCCCGTCTCCTCTCTTATCTGACGCAGAGGGCCTCCCCTTTGCGATAAAACCGGTTCTTATTTCTATTTAGATAAGGAACTGCAGGTAATGTGCCTTTTCCTCGCCTTGGGACGAGACTGATTGACAGGGAAGTGCGCCCCTTTTTAATGGGCTTTCCGGCACCCATTTAACTTTTGGATAAGGGTATCGCCCACATCACCCCCGTTAGAAAACAATAGGGGATCTGACCGGAGCAGAGAGGAGTGTAAACGGGTTACAAGGTAAACACACACTGATTTGCATGAACAAACAAACAGGCGGCAGGTGACTGTTGCTTTCTCGTTATTGGACAAATAGATGTATGGGACGGATATACTCCCCCGTGGATATATGGTCTGCTTTTACCATTCCACTCAGGGTGCCCGTGTAAACACTCCTCCTCCTCCTTCTGGCTTCATTGTCAATGTATGTGATCCTGTCCACGAATTAAAGTTGACTCTTTGGGGTTTTTGGAATGGGATTTTTTTCCCCCCCACTCTGGCTGCCTTACAGACTTCTCCTCTCTGATGGTGATTACTAGGACTGAATCTGCATTGTTTTTAATAGTAGGCCAGCTGTGCCAGAATTTATTTTTACACTAATTTCATTCATGCATTCAAAACAACGCGCCCATATGCGGCTCTGCGCACTGATTTCAGTTGCGCGTTGTGAAAATGTCGACAAACCGAGCGGATTCAAGGGTGTTGTGTAATTTCGGGTGAGATGTATACATGCTACAGCAGCTCTATGGGCATTAACAAACAGATTTACCTTCCATTTCCCGGGTCACAGTGCTGTAGTGCATTTTAAAGGAACTGTGGTTGTGCAGGTCTGGCTTGTCTAGGCCGGTGCTGTGTTTGTCAAACGCTGCGTTTCCTGCTTGCTCTGCAGCCGAAATCAGAGAGGCAATACTGAAAGCATTTGCCTTTGGAGAGAGGGGACCGCCGTCGTCCATAGGCAAGAGATCGAGTCGGGAAAAGCCGTTCCTCCTCCTCCTCCGCTTTCCAACCGCGCAGAAAGCAGGAGAAGGCTGCGCACAATGGAGAGGAACATGCGCCAAAATGGGGTTTTCACATTCCGCCACCGGCGCTCGGTGGGTGCGAGAGTCTGGGGCAGACTGTTCTCAAAGTATTCCCACGGCTACTGTGAAGACGCGAAAAGCTCCCCGGCGCTCTGATTCATCTGGTGAACCCCTAAACACGTCCTGGTGTCAAAACATAGTTCATCCGCAGTGAAGAGAGAGAGAGCTTCCCTTGTTTCTCCTCCGGTCGGTGGCGGGGTGGTGTCATCTGAGTCCTGCCTTGAGGAGAAGCTACTACTGCTACGAGAATGTCAAAAGTGAGCAAGATCCACGCCTCCCCTGCACCACAAGGAAAAAAAGTGTCTGCGCTCTGCACTGGATGTTTTATTTCAATAAGACCTTGTCAGTCATTTGAATTCAGCTCCAACGTCATTGCAATGTCCGGCTTCAAAGTGCGCCACTTTTCCAGTAAATTACGGGACTATATATATGCGTGTTGCATATTCTATGTGTCCAAGCCCAGATAGAGCTGCTCCGTCCCCGACCCGAATCAGTCTGGAACATCAGGGGCCGCAGTGCAGAAAATGACCAAAGTTATGAGTCTTTTACGCGACAGCTCAGTGTGAAGATGAAGTTTTCCTAAAGCCAACGTGCAACAGGTTGTTCAGCACATACAGAAGTAGGAATATTGATTTAAATTCCAGGAGAAAAAGAAAACTGATAGAAACAAAAAAGTGCAAATACGGAAATAACTGTGAGGTGGCAGACATTTCACTTCATCTTATAAATGTCAGTCATGTTAGACGCACAGCTCCCTCACTTTAGATTAAGAGCTGTTTTTTACGCATCCACATCAACCATCATCTGCGTCCACTGCCCCGGAAACACTATTAGGCCAAATCGCCGAATTTCACCCCAAATTATCTCCCTCACCTCGTACATTATTATTATTATTTTTTGTACCGAGCAAAACGCCATCCATGCAGTCAGTACACACAGAGAATAAACACACGTGGCATGTGAGGCCGGAGCTGGACTTGACCTCTCCGCCTTGCGCCTCCAGTATCGCCTTGTTGGCTCTCAGCTTATCGGGGTTCAGCTTTAATGTGCCGCAACCAAAGATGTGTTTTGTTGGAGCTGCTGCGATAGCGACCGGATAGAGTCTAATTTACACTGGAGTCACTGAATTAAGTGTGAAGACAGCAGCGGGGTTCTAATGGGATAAAGCAGTTAGAGGATTAGTCCTGTTTGTTTTGGATGTTGCTCCGTGGGAGGGAGTGAGCATAAATAAACCACTGCAATATGTTGTTTAGGGCAAATATTTAAATAGATAGATAGATGTGACTTTGCAGCTCACAGCCGTTTATTCATCAAGTGTGTAAACGTGGCCTCTGCGCATTGATTACTCTTTAAAAGAAATCACGCATGGCGCAGTCAGTGTAAACTATCGCCCAGATGATGTATTCCTCCCAGTGTATGCCGGCCTTTTTTATCAGATATGATGCCATCGATACCGACTCACTTCATCATTGCCAAGTCGGAAGCCTCCTTTGTAAATACTCAGGTGATAACAGACAAAATACAGGAGCAGATCAAAATGGGAAGAGACTGTGTTGGAATTCGCTCGCAGGCCTCAGGAGCGGCCAAAGCATTCAACACAACACTTATGAACATAAAGAGTAATTTATGGGGGAAATTTTAGCAGGAGAAAGAAACTGTTAAACACAATTTTAGTCACGAAAATACGAAATCCTCTATATGTGTTTAAGAAGAGTGCTGTTTAAGTACAGGAAGTGTCCGAGCAGAACTTTAATCGAAAGATAAGTGAAAGTAATGAGAGTTGATTCATGATGTAAAACACTTACTTCAAAGCTTCACAGGAATAACAGTGCGTTTTCTCTCAGTACATAGAAGTGAGTTAGCGATGGATTAGGAGAGGAAACGATCTCTGCAGTTATAACCTGTTAGTGAAACCACGGGAACTTAACATTTATATTAAGTGTAAAAAAAAAAAAACAAAAAAAAAAACAAAAATTTTTTTTTAACGTCGCTTATATGAATAACCACAGTAGCATGATGAGTTTTCGTTATAACATTCAATTTTTTAATCTGGTCAAATAGAATTTTATGATGGTTTTCATCGCACAGCTTTGACTTCATTTGAAATAGCTCTGCTCTGAGCACATAAAGTCCGAACCTGACAACAGCTAGACAAAGTGAGCAGTCCTCACTGATTACAGGACACAGTCCTGAACACCGACTGATGGAGACAGGCCAGCGAGGACATACTGCACAGTCACATCTCTCTATAGCTCCTGCTCTTCTGTCAGTGTAAAATCCGACTATTTGTTTGTTTTTATTGAAATGCGATGATACTGAAATTATTGTTATTAAGGCCTGTATGGAAATCTGACACTCTTAATTAGTGTAACTAAGCATTTAAATGATTTGAAAATCTCAGGCCGTCATATACAGGGAAGGAGCTTAGAGTGATTTGGGACAAGTTTGTCAGGTGAACCGAAGCGTGGTTAAATTCAGCATTTTGGTGGGAACATCCTTTATTTAAAAAAAAACAAAAAAAAGGGGTGGGGGGGCAAAAAGATTGTCTGTGTGGAATGAACCTGCCACGCTGAAGTGGAGTAATATCAACGGCGACATTTTATATCATTGAAATTTAAACTAATTCATGCGGTTTCAGAGAGTACAGCAAGTACACTTTATCTTTAATATTTATTAAATAACAGTGAACTTGAAAATAGGATACACTCTCAATTTACAATACAGAATTCTCTGTTATTATTATAAAATAAAATTATATATAAATTATTATTTTATTTTCAATTTTTTTTTTTTTTTGCACCTTTTAATTTCTAAGTCAGTTATTTTGCACAGGAAATAGTACCCATTCTCACGAAGGTGACAGGGGCCAACAGGAGGAGACCACCCGTGTAATTTGCGCTTTTACGCACTGTGATAATAATAATAATAATAATAATAATAATAATAATAATAATAATAATAATAATAATAATAATAATAATAATAATAATAAATACACAAACGCTTGTCCATCAGAATATTATAAATACATTGGCCTGACTGTAATTCTGTCTCAGTGGCCGTGCTTTGACACATTTTGATAACCATTCAGATACCACACATTACAGATTCCGCCATGTTGTCTTCCTTTTACAGGAGAATCAGAAGCTTCTGTTCCTCGTGCACTGCAGGAGAGGCCTGTGTGGTCCTGTGTGTCCTGTTGTGGTAACATGACAAATCACCAAACCAAAAAACTCCCGCTCATGCCTCATTAAATAGCACAGATCTCGTAAACTTGAGGGCTCGGCTGCAGCTACTTTGTGCTGTTATTAAACAGATATGTGATTAGGTCATCGGTGTATCTGGAAGGACCTGTTGGGTGCGCGCTCTTTTTTTCTCTGTCTCTTTCTGCCCCCCCATCCTGACAGACACACAATAAAACAAAAACTCCTTTGATTTTTTTTTTGACGCTTGTGTTGTGGAGATATTTATGTCGCCAGTCTCTAATTTAATAAGCCTGTCTGTGCCACAATCAGGCTGATAAAATTATATCATTTAACAGATAATAAATCACGAGTTATTCCGCTGATTATAAAACCAGTGATTTTCACATTCATGTTGCGTGACCGAAGCTGTAGGGACCGAGGCGGCGCACTCCAAGTATAAAACCCTATCCTATCTAAATATTAGTCTAAATCCCTGAATATGAAGGAGAGGAAGTGAGCAGTTGACCGCTGACAGCAGAGGGCCCGGGGTGTCCCCTCTCTCCGCGGGGCTTTAGGAAATGCACAGAGAGAGGCAGGTATGCAGGAGGAAATATTCAAAAAGGTGCCTCGGGTATCTATTGGACCTCCGGCCGGTGACCATTATGAAGAAAAAAAAATCATGTAAACAAAAATCTATATTCAGGTAAATTCAGGCGCATTCAGAAACCTTTGTCATTACTTAGTTTTGAATTTACACCTTATGAATAACCTTTAATGAATAAACGGAAATAAACAATTAGGATTTTTTTTCGGACTTTTTGTTTCTAGTTTATGCGTTATTTGTTTACTTGTGTTTACATTAGGATATGTATTTATCAACAAAGTCAATGAGAAATATCCCCACTATTTCTATAATATTCCTACTAGAAACTCTGATGGTAAGTTGTAAACTCAATAGGCCTTTGAAATAACAGCTTACCTTTAATAAGTATTATTCTACTATCGCGATACTTCTGCAGGGTCTTGCAGATTTGCTGCTCTATAACTTTAGGTAACTATAAAAATACATTTAATCATCGAATGAGTATGAGGATACAATAAAGAAGAGGGTGGTAAGTAGAACTTTTGACTGCAAAAAGTCGTAAAAAATAAGTCTTGCAGGTGCAAACAGTCTGATGTCTTACAGCTCCAGTTGTGGGTCTAATTTTGTCGGTTGGCTAAAGTTGTGTATGCCTTCATTCACTGCGCCGGTTAAAAAAAAACTGTCCACCTCCTTTCCCGGAATAAGATGTCCACATCAGCGCAAATACCAATTTGGGTTTTTCATCAAAAACATGCAGACAGTTCACCCTGTGATGAATGTGATGGATATTTGTCCTATCATTATTTATTTTCCCTCATTTGCTGTTTCATTTCTGCCATCTGTCACTGAGTGGTTGGTTGGATGTTTGGAGGAGTTTTTTTTTTCTTGGCGTTGGTTTGTTGCTGTGATAAATCAATTCAAAAATTGTCGGTCTGATGGCGCATGAACTTGTTATTGTGATCAAACATAAAGATATTATTACACTGTAAACCGAGTGTATTAGTGCGCGCGTGCGCGTTTGCCGCGGGTCAGATTGTAAATACCGACGGGAGTTTGTGTTCACATTGTGTTACAGGTGTTTGCTCATTTACATTGTCCCTCAATAGGCCTTCAGCCATGCGTAAAGGCGGCCACGGCGCAGTAATCCTATAGTCAATTTCAGTAGATACAGTATTAATACAAATATCACTGCGAACAAACAGTATGTGATTTTACAGATAGCTGGGTCAAACCTTTATGAGAGGTTTGATGTTAATTATATTTCATAACTGTTAGTTTGATATGACTCCTGTGTCTTTAGCCTTAACGGAAGTATTAACTTATTTTAGATATTTCAGGGAATTTCTCTTTTTCTCGGAGAAAAAAAAAAAGAAGAATAAAAAAAGAAAAGGGGGAAAAATGAGCTGAAACACATTTCCTTGTTGGCATATAAATGTGGTTTTCCTGTTCAGCCCTTTTCTCTTTGTATTTTGGGGTCATCATAAAAGGACATGCATAAAAACACAATGGACATGAACACAATGGTTGACCAAAGGTGAAAATCACAATTCCCTAGTGTCTGTCCCAGTCAAGTTCCAACATATATTCCCACACACATTCATAAAACATGGAAAAACAGGGTGTAGACTTTAGCTTTTAATGTTATTTATATTAAAAACAAACAAACAAACAAAAAAAATAGTAAGAGGATGCATGTTTCAAGGAAAACCCTACTGTATCCTCATAATGGAGTGTCATGTTTTAAAATGATATTACATCAAATTTTGAAAGATTTTTTCCTTGAAAAATAACAGTTTTTGTTTCTTTCACTTGGTTTATTGGACATAGTAAAATATCTGTTTTGTGCAGACAATTTTTGCCTCCTAATCTTTGTGGATTCTGAGGTTTGACAACTTCACCACCTGGACAGTTTGTCCAGGCACCCATGCAGAAATGAAACGAGACAAAGAAAGAAAAGCACAATTTTCACTTTCTCCCTCCCCCTTTGCAGTTGTCTGGGAAGATGTGTGCCACCACCATTTGTTTATTTTGGGAAGGAAGGTCCTCTCTCCACATGTCTTCTCGGAGTTAACGAATGGGCCTGACAGCTGCCAACTGTGCCCTTCAGCAGGCTCTGACCAGCCCGGCCGATGCAGGCCGGCTTCGACTCTCTGCTCGCTCCAGCCCCAGCACACCTGAAGCAACACTGTAAACAAGAACGTGGTGAACAGTCAGTTATCATTGTACGGTACAGTTATCTAACCCATTGTAGCACAGGAAAATGTCTCATGGTGAATTTCATCAGGACAGAAAAATGACAACGTGTCCATGTGTTTGTGTGTATTTACAGAAAGTGTGATTCTGTTGTGTTTTACATATTCCTTTCAGTGTTTTTATCTGTTGAATTTCTCATAGAGGAACTGAGGGAGAGCAAAAGCAGTTTGGAATGTCTCTGTAGGACACAGGACGGCTGGGGTGGTGGTGGTTGGGGTGTGGGCTGGGGGTTGCATGAAGTCAGATCCCTTTTCAAAATCACTTCTTCTCTTTCCCTCCCGTCTTTGTTTTAAAACTGGGAAGCTTTTAGCTTTTGAAAAGTATCCTTTTCCTATCTGTTGCACGGCCGCCCCAGTCGTCATCACCTCGCCTCTCCCCGCAGCCCTATTGGAGCGCCGGTAAATAGCTGGCATTCCTGCCACAAAGAACCGATGATGTGGGCCCAGGGCCTCCGTGATCTCCCCAAATTAATTAAGGCCTTTCTTCTCCCCTAGCAGGATCTGCAGCCTTTGTCTCTCTAATACGTCTTAAGCCTGGTATTAAATGCAAAGGCAGAGTCTATGCTCATTATAAATCTGTCACTGCCTGCTTTGCTCTTCTCGGCCCGGCCCGTGATCCTAAATAGGTTTCAGTGTAGCAGAGAAGCCATCCTCCAGTCTGGCTCTCGCCCCTTGCCTCCTCCTTATCTGCTGCCCCTCCCTACTCCCCACTGGCTTGGTATTTATTTGAATATGAGAAGGCCTGCTTGTTGTTTCTGGCAGAGGGGGCTCAGGACTGAGACCCCCTTCTCACCGCTACCACCACCTCATGCCCCACAACCCCCTAACTTCTTCCATCGCTCCATCCCCAGATCACTCTCTCCATCTGTCCTTCCTCAGCCACCCTGGCGTGTTCACTCTTCCCTGGCCTCTGCTGCTTTCGTGAACTTGAACCACAGACCTCCAGTCAAAGGCCATTACAGACAGGTCCACTGTGCATGTATAGGAGTGTGTGTGTGTGTTTGAGTGCATGTGTGCATATCCCATTAACTACTTTCCCTCTCTAGCTAAAATTAATAACTGTGTTAAGTCGGAGGTGGGGTGGTCAGAGTGTGTTGCTTTTCCTCCAAAAACTCAGCTGAGTGAACGTTTCCTTCGAAAGTCACTCCAGTCAGTAAATGGACCTTTCAGGGGCTGATCCTGTTTCTTACTCCTTTCCTCTTCCTGATTTTTGCTGGCCTGCATGCGTCGTTCCTTTGGCCCATCTGAAGAAAACGCTCCAGTCTCTGGTGTCAGTAAGATGATGAGTCCTCCAGTATGTCTCCAATTTGAAACGCGGAAGGTGTTTAGTGGGGTTTTAACGTGGCAGTTCATTCTGTGACAGCAGGATCAAGATTGTCTCTTACCAGCAGCAGGAAGTGGATAACATGTCCATTAGAGAGAGGCCCCCCCCACACCAACCCCAGACAGTGAAATTAAGGGATCAGAGACGTGCAGAGATTTGACCTTGAGGAATGCCAATACCACACCCCCGGTTGGAAATGTGCAGCGGAGGAGACAGGAAAATGAGCAACAATGTGGCTTTTTGTTTGGGCGAACAGGAGATTTGGGTTGAGGGGGGAATATTGGGCCTTCCTGTGCTCCTCTTCCAAGATGAAGAAGCAGGAAGTCACACAGGAGGTAAACAATGTGCAGAATGGAGCCGATACCAAGGCCTGGAATTTACACCCCCATCATCCCATCCATGTTGGCATGGCTCCGGGCCAGTTGATAATGGACACGGCGCCCACCAAACACCCAGCTTCCATGTTGCAAATACTTCCCCACCTCAGAAAATGTGAAATCCAACGCAGCTCAGCGTAGAATGACCTGCAGGCTTCTCTTGATTGTGATTTTGCCTGGATCAGCTTGGTCTGTGCTTCAGGTCACAGATCCTGCTTTGTCTTGTCAATCGGTCACTCTGGGAATCTGTCAAAAGCGGTCTCCACCAATCAGAGCAAGCGCTGGGCTGTCTGATGCTGATTGCAGCGATTCATCATGTTAGGCGCTCCCTGCCACCACATGTTTGTTTTGATCTCTTCTTCTCCAGCACAGTGACAGTGAAAGATGAGGGACCATGTGGCAGAGCCGGCACTGTGCCACGGAAACCAGCAGCACAAGCATCAGCCCTGGGTCCCTGCACAGAGCTCTGCGCGCTGGCCGCAGACCCAGCCCAGAGCTCCATGTCAGGGCTCGGAAAGAGCAAGCTCAGTAGGGCGTGGAAGAGATTTGGCCTGCTGGCTAATTGCAGACCCAAAAGTGTAACTTTAGGTGATGGGGGGATTAAGGCATGTTGACTTGTGTTCACTGGGGGGGCTAAACTGACACTCAGTTCCCCCAGAGCGGACAATTCTTGAGACCCTCTGGACTTGGCTGGGGGGTCTGGGTCACATTAAGGGGGTACTGTGTGGCCTGCTAGGGCAGACCACATGACCAGCTCCTCTAAAACAAGCACTGCTGTGTCCATAATGTCAAACACTTCCTCCATCTGCATCCATTAGCCAGCTCTGGAGGTGGCGAGGAACATTTGAGAGCCCAAGGAAAACAAAGGGTCCAGAGATTACATGGCCCTTGTATAATGAAAAAGTTCCCTCACCTATTGAACTGAGGCTGGAACAAAATTTACTCAAGGAATCCATTCATTTTGGACATACTGATAAGCTTTTCTGTTTGTATAGAGTAGTATTTTTTATTGTTTGAAATCAGATTATTTGATGATATTTTTATTAGTATAATATATAAACTCCAGAGGTTTATTTTAATCACATGATGTTGACATTTCTGCTTGTATTTAAAATGCATTGTTCTACTCCTCAATTTTTTTTTTAAATTGGGAATTCTTGAAGATGTTCACTCATTTCTTTAAAATTTTGAATGCATAGAAATCGCAATTTATAAAACTTGATGTGGTTTAATACAGGAAATGCAAATGTTTAAACTTTAACTTTAGCTTTTCATACAGTCCATGTTTGGACTTGTTATTATCCAAAATTTAAAACTTTTTGTTTCAATCCCAGATATTTTTTCTTCAAAATTATAGGAAAATGAAATAATAACAACAATAATAATAATAATAATAATAATAATAATAATAATAATAATAATAATAATAATAATAACAATAATAATAATAATAATAATAATAAGCTAATTTAAAAAAATAATTAATTATCACATGTCCAATAAACATGTCTAAAACATGTCTAAATATACATATAACATCCAAAAGCTGATAGACTGTATATCTAACAAAACCACAGCAAAACATTATTCAGTTAGTTTGGAAATAAAAAATACTTTTATTCATGTCTCTGGCATGAACATAATCTGATGATAATAATGTTGATAATATTTTAACAGTGAAAAGGGACCATAGAAATTTCAATGAACAAAAAGCTTCTAACCCCAAAAACTTAGGATGTTTTATAACCCAAATTCCTGATGACATAAATCGCAGTTGTTCCTTCTTCTGGTTTCACAATAAGACTCTAAGTAAGTTTGGATTCTCTTAATCAACTGAGTTTTTATTTACTGGCTCATAGCTGTGGCAGGTACTAAGATCCTTGAATGTGTCTGCCACAGTTTTAAATGCTTTTACTTACACTGATGTGCCCATACTTTCATATAGGTGTTCCACAGGCCCCTATCGTCCTGTCCCTCACCGTAAAATATGGATGGACTCTCTGACAGATGAACCAAGCAACACAGACGAGCAGAAATCTTTCTTGTTGCAGCAACCTCCCATGCGGCTCGCGCTGAGAAGTCCTAAACATTGGAGTGAACTACATGTGGAAAAAAATAGCCCTTGTGTTTGGGTCTCATTTCTCAGCTCATTAATCTTGACTGTAGTCCTACAGTGCGTCTTTGCAGGCTGGCATATTTTCAGCCAGCTTGAATGTAATGATATTTATTAGAACATGTCCTCGCTTGCTGCATGTCTCTTACCGTATCTGACATCATTGTCCTAGATACCGAGCTGTGTTTACATATGACTAAGAGGAAGAGGGTTGGACATCAATATTTTTCACTTTGTGTTTTTTTTCCCTTTGAAAAGTTTTTTTTTCCGCTTTTTTCATTTAACCTTTTTGCGTTGTTGAAACCCAAAATGCTTTTCGTTGACGTGTCACGTAATCAAACTTGTTTAAATAACTATGCACAAGCACAAGCAAAAATATATAATTACACAAAAAATTCTGATTCACCAGATGATTAAGCCCTGCCTTTTACACACAAAATAAGCTCTATTGTAGAATTGAATGAAACTCTTTATTTCGGTTTTAACATTTTATTTAATTATAATCTTTGTTGCTGAGCTGCCTGTCAAACTTATGTATCAAACTTTTTAAAATAGTTATTTAAAATATAGCTTCATTCATAAGTAGAAATACAACCAAAATGACTGGTTAGGGAAAATTTACATATATCAGGATTTATATAGTATAATTACCCACTTTTACATACTAAATAGAGTGTACTGTAGATAGGTAGGATCATTTTCAGTATTTATCGATAGTTCAGGAGCAGCCAGTTATTTATCAGTGAACAGGTAATTTTGTCAT